>NW_023503493.1:5893484-6196514 GCF_014529535.1 Bradysia coprophila | reverse complement strand
TAATGATTTACTAAAGGCATAAAAAGCTGTATGGCTGGCACAAAGTGTGAACTTTGTTGATCCGAGGCGAAACCGAGGTCAAAAACACATGAAAACGTGTTTTTTCACTTTTATTTCGTGTCACGAAGAAGTCTAGGCTTGCCGAGACTGATAGTGACAAGTGTGTACTCTATTTTATCACATAAGCGAAAACGAGACAACAACATAGAACTGAAGTTTTTGAATTATTCTTCTAGGTAAGTAATTTTGACATCCGAACACCGCGCGTATGTGATGACGAATTTTATGCAACTCGAGATCATAATGTTCGAAAACTGCGAACCAATACTATTGGAATATGTTATTTCGAATGGCTGACCATATGGCAATGTGAGTTCGGAACATGAATGTACTTAGCATTAAGAGAAAAAGAAAATAAATTTCTCCTTGTCACAGCATTCAACCTGACCGCTTGTGTTTTCATTGTCCGCTGAAACATCGTATTTCAACAGGTTATGGGCCCAGATTTACGTGAAATAAATATCACACGTCGAAACAGCATTGCTGCGCATCCATTTTATAAAGTTTCCATTTGCCGATGATTCGAATTTGTTAGAATATTCTTTGATTTCGCTCATGTGTGAATCGGTACAAAACGAAGAGAATAGCCAATCATCGAAGTGCTTGATCGAAAACGAATTGTTTGCGTAACATTGAGGAAGAGGAATTGGACGGACAAGAAACTGGAATCGTTTGGTTTGTTTGGACGTGAAAACAACTGGAATCGTTTTGCTGGTTTTGGACGTGAAAACTGCTGGAATTGGTATACGAACACGTAGTCTGAAGTCAATTTGCTCGTTCATGGAAGTGTTTTGTCGTACATCATCGAGACATCAACGGCTCACGAGGCATGGAAAATTCGACAAAGAACAATGGGAAGTAGCAAATATTGTTCTGTGGACACGAAATCATTGAAAAGAAGAACGAACACTACAAAAGAAAAGTTTGGACAGTGCGTTCATGATGAATTCGAAGACAGTAAGTGCTTCTGGATGGCTCGAATACCAAAATTTGGTGAATTGGTCACATTGCAAAGGATTCTGCTGAAACGTGTGAAGGGAACAATCGAACGCGGATGGCAAGAGAATGCGCTGAAAGGTATGAATGGAAACCGAGCGTGGATTTTGTTACACACGGCATCGGCACTGGATATTGAATTGAATTGAATCGGTATGTTATCCGAAGAATAAAATTTTTATTTTTAAAAAGGATTTCGTACAGTGAAAGAGTTGTACTTGCAACTGCATACAGTGAAAGAGTTGTATGGACAGTAAATGTTTTTTGTTAAACAGTAGAGATATCTTGTCTCGGTCAAAGTTTGAAATTTTATGATTTATCAACGAATTTTTTTTTTTTTGAATTAATGTCCCGGTCAGTAATTACTTATTAAGTGGGTGTGTTGGAATCTGTTATTTCGTATGACTGACCATATGGCAATGTGAGTTCGGAACATGAATGTACTTAGCATTAAGAGAAAAAGAAAATAAATTTTTTCTTGTCACAGCATTCAACCTGACCGCTTGTGTTTTCATTGTCCGCTGCAACAAATACCAATTTCATCTCCAATCGGCAAGACTAAGCAACGATTCCCCGTTTGACGTGATATAGAAAATTGTATGTTAAAATAATTGAAGTAACAGATTTTTGTATCAACAATCAAATGAAGGAACAGATTTAATGATTGAGGAAGTTCAGAAAAATTATCCAATAAATTCGTTAACTAATCATCTACTTCCACATTCCATATCTAATGATCCATGGTCCCTCATTTGATGACCACCCACTCATTGACTAAATAGTGAAATAATAGTTAACTCAACCTTCCGTAAATGGTATAATATGCAATTTGCTCTATTAAATCATTTGATACCCATTTTGTGTAACAGCTTGTTCCGGAGAACCCGTCGTCAAACACAAGACGGAACTAAAAAACAAACCGCAAAAATAATAAACAGAAAAAAAATTAATATTTTTTCCCGTGTCAACATATAATACGCAACCAGAAACTAATTCATATTTTGAGCGATTAAAAATATCGAGAGAGAAAAAAATGATTCCGGAAACACAAATTAGTTAAAACAAGAACATTTTACGTTCACAAACACGAAACGGAATGTTTTAAGTTAATACCCCCGAGATCTATAAAAACAACCTTTTCCAATGTTTATGTGTAATGTGCTATGTGTCGCATACTTTGCATATATTACAAGCGTACCACTCACATTTTGTGGTTTTTAGCGTGAGAACCTTTCACCCTTGTTTTAAAACATCCACCGCAGAAATATGTTCAATTCGTTTCGATTTTACATGTGCATCGGAATGTGTGTTCTAGATTTTTATAAAATCTGAGAAATTTGTTTTTAACGAAAATGTTTAATATTTTCGTTCGGCTCGGCATGTAAATGTACCGTCGATATTACCTTATTGTGTAAATTAACTGAACAGGATATGTTTTACACCATAAAATCGTATAAGATTGAAATCATCGTCCAAAAATTGTCAGACAACTTCCGTGTGCATGTTCAATTCATTTCTATTTTATTGTGCGTTTTCCTCTCCTTTTTTCCCAATTTTGTTTTAAGTGCACACAACAAATTTTCGACCGCATTATATTGCCCAACAATTCGTCCTTTTTGTGAGACGTTTTGTTTGTTTAAAATTTTGTTATATTTTTGTCAAAGGACCGTGCATGTGTAATGTACGACATGAAATTGCACCACCGAAATTGAGACATCTGCCCACCAGTTTTTTTTTTGTTGATAAAATGGCATAAGAAAACATGATAAGTGTGTCGAAATATTATCTTGTGTGTGCAGCCACAGACATCTGAAGGAGAACCAACAAAACGAAATGTACAATATGAATAAAACCACGGTCAAAGGAAATGCCGACAAGACAATTTCTTATTTTAATCATTGTGTTTGGTAGGCGTACTGTAATTTAGTGACTGGTAAGGATATTGTAGTTGAGTCGTTAAATTACTGGACAATAAAATGGCACAAGCTGTAAATACATTTCTTCATTCTTCGTATATCGCGAACAAAGAAGTTAAGAAACCAGTGCTAGCGAAGACATTCTTGCAGATAATTTGTAATAAATTAGGAAGGACAAAAATACACTTCTTTTGTTGCAAACCAATTGGTAGCCTAATTGAAGATGATTATGAAAATAACATATGAGACGTTGGATATCAATAGCACTATAGGAAGGCACAGGTCCCAAGGTAACAATTTCAAACTGAAGGAATTTTCACTAATTTGGTGGTATGGTTGGGATAGGATTTGGTGCCCTGGCTAAGAAAATCTTCTCCGTTTTTCCGAAACACCTGTGGATTCTTCATGAGTTTTTACAAAAATGGTTCTGGCTATAGATGATGGGAACCAATGGACTTGTGTTTCTAACTCACGTCACCTACTCGATCCTATCTCCTTTCTTATTATTTTTTCTGTATGAATCACGTTAACACTCAGTAAACTCAGCCCTATCTAACACACTATGCCATGATTAGTGAAAAAAAAACTTGGATTGCCTTCGAATATGTCTAGGTCTAGGCAATGATTTCTTGAACTTACACATGCAGATATTGTCCATGATTATTGTAAATTTAGTCCAGTCCCTCGTGTCAATCCGTTCGCTTTAGGTTTTTCGATTTTTTTCTAATTCCATGCGATTGAACATGAAACACTGCACGGTGCGGTTGAACAAAAGTTAAATAGAGTCGCGATACCACATCTGATTTTTTTCATGTTCTCATTGGAGAACTCAAGGACTACATGGAACCACATTCATTTCGCGGATCCATCCAGCTGTGCTGGACCGATGAGTCAATTTGAATACAGATTGTTATCGAAACGGATAGATGGACTATTTCTAAACTAATTCGTGTTAAAATGGCTTCTGTCAAGAATTCTACCATCTACAATGAAACAATTTACTTGGGGATGTTGTCCCCTGAACTTCTTGATTTTATTCTCCTTTAAATTACAATCGTGACTGACTTTTCTTCTGGTTTTCTTCGATTGATTCTGTTCAATTGGCCTTCTCGACCATTCATAATATTCAAGTGATTGTTCATAGACGAGTGGATGTTTACTTGAATACAATTCCCGACAGCTTCCATCGACAACCTCACCACGTAGCCACAGCCACCTAAAGTCGAAATTTCGACATTTATCAATCGTAATATGTTCAAGATGAAGGGAGTTTGAAACTCTTTGAAGAATGGCGATATTGGTAGAGGATTCCATGCTCTATTTAACGCCGAGAATCGATTTAACAAAATTTGTCTGAATTTTACAAATGCCCGTTTCTTTAGGATGAGTGGAATTGTTATCCATTGTTCTTAAATAAGTGGTTTAAGTAATTTGAACCAATTCTTACATTAATTATTCGTATCTGGAGTCGGCTATAGCTTACTTCGCTAGCCGTTAGAGGAAATGTACCACAAAAAATGACCCGAACAATTCCTAAACTTTGAGGTTTTCTATGTGTGGCGTCTAACATATAAACTACCTTGTTTGAGTCGTTCTGGCGCTCAGAAACGGAATTGGCAGAGACTGATATGCACACAAACTCCTTGTTTTCAAATTCTTTTACAGAAACCTCCAAATCATACGTCTGTCAAATCAGCCAATGTTATGCTTGGAGCACTTAAATGTTACGGTCGATGTTACAGTAATCATTGCCCTTAATACTTTCATCTCGATTACTATGTACTATGAAAAGATTCCAAAAGCAGAACTACCCTTTTCACAAGCTAAAAGCAATGTTTTCGCAGGCTCCTCAAATGCCAGCCATTATTTCTATTGCGAAAAAGGAGTGAAATTGCAACTACCCGCTTCCCAATTTCATAAATCACTTCCGATAAATAAAAAAATAACTTGCAAGGAAGCAGTTTGAACTCAATGATCTTGAACTTATGTATGCATCATGTATGTACGTAACTTGTCGAGTTTACGTGCCACCATCTGAATATTATATATTCCATTGAACCACAACATTTTACATTTGGTTGTTTCGCTTGCACCATGCGAAGGAATATTTTCCGACTAGTGACTAAGGGCTAAAAATTTGTGTCTGACATTATATGACTTTGACAACGTTAGGAGACAATATTGTACATCCACATGTATAATATTAGATTCAATTCCACCCTCACCATCGAGTGGAAAATATAATTTTTTTTCACCGAAAAACGGAAGAACAAAATATGCGATTCTTCGGCATTTATAATAAATTGTCGACATAAAATGAAGGAAAACAAAATTTTGATGTTCTGGGGGAATTATACTCGTTCTGAGATTTTTTCTACATTTTTTTTGTTGAAAAACCACACTCTCACTCTTACCATTATCTTTTGATATGCATTCAATGTGACATTTCAAATATATATCCTTCATGCTACTTGTCGTTTCTACTTTTCCACAAATTTTTTTTTCGACTTCGTCTCCAAAAGTTTATGTAAAAATTTACAAGACTATTGCATTTGGGTTAGTAGGTATTACTCGTGTAATTCCAGTGGGGAGTCATGATCGACATATTTTATCTCTAAAAAGTACTTCCAAAGAAAAAGAAGAAGAAATATATCGAAGCTCTCTGGGGACGATTATTTAAATGTATGGGAATTTCATCATGTCAGGGTGGAATTTGAATAGCATTCCGTTTAAATGTCCGTATTTGATGCTTGAGAGCAATGTCATGCGGTCGATAAAACAAATTTTCAATGGGGGGAAAAGAATCCGATTTCATGGTTAGAATATTCAAATTGGAAAATGTTATTACCCCACGTAAGTCGTATAAGAATTGTATGTGACCTTTCCAATTAGTATAGTTGGTATTTCGACATTTTACCGGTTGGTGATTGTCTATGTGGTGGGATTTTGGACTAGGCAATTTCTATAGTATTGATAATGTCAAAAGACAGAAGAAATGGCATGATTGTCGCGGTGACTGCTGTATGGTTCGAGCGATGTACTCTGAATATGTTTTTCCTTTACTATGGAAAGAAAATGGACTTTCCGTCCCTAGGGAAAAGTCTTTCCCTCCTTTGTAAAGGAAAACGTCATACTACACACTACACTCGGGAAATCACTTGATATTTCGTATCACGGGAAGTAAAAGAACCTCGGGCTAAAGCCATCAGACACTTTTCCGAAATATCAAATTCCTTCACTTGTATAGCAATATACTATTTATAAGAAAAGTCTGGAAAATTTACTTACAAAACTCACAAAACATCAAAGATGTGTTCAATTCAGAGGTAAAAGGCTACCAGCCGATTGCACAAATTCTCCTCCGGTCACTCAATAATTCTATAACTATACTGGTGAGATATTCTCCCCAGCTCGAATGCACCAGTAGGACTACTTTGAGAAACAAACACCTTATTTAGGGCATGTTGCCCGTTTAAGCTTTGTATTTGTTCTGATTTATTTGGTGCAATTACATCTTAATTGTAGGTCAATGCAGTGACTTTACGATCATTTTTAATTGAATTTCACCCTTCGACCAATTTTATTTTGCCGAGTAAAAACACTCGCTATTCGGGATTTAACAAGATTTTAGCTGTAAAATCTGCTACTTCTTTTGTTCAATTGTGCGATTCCAAAATCTTTTACTTCAACGGACGTTCTGCTATATGAAATAACATTAACCTAAGTTCATCGTTTCATCTTTTCGTCACTGTTGGTAACACATGAATATCCACTAATAAGGGATATCACTCAACTTGATGTCTGAACGTACAATTCTAAAATATTGAGAATTTTCAAAAGTCAAGAATTTTGTGTTTACGAAAATATGCCCTGTCCAGGAGTGAAAATAGAAACAGCAATGCCTATGGCATAATAATACAATGTAGTCTCTTACTGGGCTGACATATAAACTGCATTGAGTTCACTATTCCAACATTCTTAAGATATATCGCGTTGATCTGATGGATAAGTTAGTAGACCAGTAATCGTTAAGACTCTATTCGAACAAACTTTTATTCCAAAAATTTTAAGCAAACAAATTGGCTTACCAAGTCCAAAATCATGTTCCTACAACACATTTCTTAGGTTCATTTCATTTATTCATTGAACAGGAATCATCATAACAAAACAAAACTTTCAACCGGAAATCGTAGTCAAAATCGACCGTTTTGCACCCACTCAACTAAATATTTACACTCCTCTGCAAATATACTATACCGTTCGGGACATATATATTTTTCTGCAGTGCAGATACCCACCTACAACTACTATGCTTGACAATATTGTAATTAATTAAAATATTTGACTCGATCCCTAATTTATCTTTCATTCTGTCGACTGTCGCTTGAGTTAATAAATCCCGCAAAATGTTTCTATTTGATTTAAAAACCTGGGCAATACACAGTACAAAATCCCATCGTTTAACAGAAATGCGATAAAGAAGTAACGGTATATCATAATAAATGAACCAGAGAGCGACAAAGTTAAGTTTCATGTGCGGGAATTTTAGCGAAAAAAGTTGAACGTCTAAGACGGGCGAAATAAAAATCGATATTTTCAGAACAAGGAAAAAAGGCAAACGATTGAGAGCTGGTGTAAAGGTGTTTACAGAAAGAGGGCGGTTCAAGGTATTTTCACCCGCATTATGTCGAAGTCGAAAGTCACACCCTTATCATTTATTATGTAATATTAGCTACCAGACACGCCTTACGTTTTTGTGTTTGTTTGGTTCTTTCTTGTTGCAACCGAAATCCTTTAACTCTTATTCAATGAACTGAAATTTAAGCTTTTTTGATTGTATGTTCATTTCTCACGTTCACATTGTTGACGGGCTTGTTTTCGCGAAAATATTTACAAGTTCTGTGCTAACACCAACAGGTCCAACTACACCAAGCTTCTCTTTCAAATGAAAAATCGGTGAAACTAATTTAGTTAGCTTAACTTTTGGTATTTAGTCGATTTTGAGACAGGTCAACCAGTTAACTCCATTGATTTATTCCATTTTGAACCAGTTTTCGTCAATATGTGTTCAGAGTTCAGAGAACCACGGAATATTCCAATTGGGTTCTGTTTCTGCCATGTCAATAATTGGGTAGTTACTAACCGTTCACAAATGGCCGAATTGAAATCTAATAACTAATTGCCGAATCTACTACTTCTAGAGATTTCCGAATCTTTTACTTCATTAGTTTGAACTTGGACTTGAACATGGATTTTGTCCAAAATGGCAAGAAATAATCGTACATTTTTGTTAGTAACATGATGTAAGTCGACTCTAACCAATGCATTAGGGTTTTTTTTGAACTTTAATTCTGAAAATTCCAAAGAATTCTGAAAACGTTTTTTTCGAAATTTTCCGAACGTTTTTAGAATTTTTGGGAACATCCATAAATAAAACTCCCAAGAAGGTCTTACAATGTGTGGAACTTGAGTTTGAGAGTATTCTTTTACAGGCTATTGATTTCAACAATAAAGTTTTTGTTCAAAGTGCTGCAGCGTTTATATTGCGATTCACTAGTTTCACCTTGACACGCGAATGATAAGTATGCTTTCTTTTACGACATGAAACGAAAAGTTACTCACTTAGAGGTGAGTCTCGCACACCATGAATTCGTGTGGTGTGCGAGACTACCCTACACCGCACAGTGTTCCAAAACGTTACTGCCACATTCATAAATCTATTTTTGACATCAGTACGGCACTTTGCGACCCCTTTATGTCCGGAATTACCCTACAGTAACAGTAGACTTTCGAAAAACCAAGAAAAAATACCATAAGGAGTATGCTTGAGGTGTCTCAATGCAAGTTGCAACGTCCTTAGGATTTTTATATTTAACATGGAAAATTTACAAACCCCTCACGGGGAAAATGGGCTCCAAAACCCAAAAAACCAACAAAAATTTTTCTTGGTTTTTCGAAAGTCTACTGTTACTGTAGGGTAATTCCGGACATAAAGGGGTCGCAAAGTGACGTACTGATGTCAAAAATAGATTTATGAATGTGGCAGTAACGTTTTGGAACACGGTGCACCGTATGGCTAATCACGAAGCTGTATGAAAGTTTCATTTTGCTTATGATTCGTAAGATATGTACATGCAAAAGGGTATGACTAGCCACTTTGTGTTTTCTTTTTTTCTTGCCACTTTAGCTAGGGCAGATGAGATGTTAACAATAAATATTTCTTTAAATCTATTTAAGAATTCAAAAATTGCATTGCACCGTCTCTCAGATTGAAACAAAAGCATCTGACGGCTTAATATTAAACGTAAGTAACTAAATCATGTAAAGTCGGTAGGTAGGAATAAATGAACAATTTCTGAACATCAAAACCAAATTTGCCGAAATAATGCAAAACAGTGAACGTGAATTTGTTCCATTAAAGTAATAAAACCTTCCGCCACCGCCAGTGATGTCCGATTAAGGTCGGAAAAGAAATAAAGAAGTTCATAATTCCATGCAATTGTTGATAAATAGCCCACCATGAAGCCGCACAAACCAAATATTTACTTTACATTGTCCGAAAATTATATGAATTTTCCCATTTTCAATTAACTAATTCCGAATAAACATATCAATTCAATTCAAACAACAAAAAAAGCACACAAACACATCACACTGGAGATCCGGAGTGGAAAGATATTAATGCGATGGATGCATATAACTCTTCATGTCTTCATTCATTTGGTTGTTGAATAAAAAGAACAAAAAAAAATCTTTTCCATTCCGTCAAATTGCAAGGTAACATTTTAATGAAACACTTCAATTCAAAGAAATGTTAAATTATCAAAGTCGAAGAACACGAGAGAGCGAGAGAATCGTAATGGATTTTTCCTTAATAAATGAGTTAACTCATTTGATTTATGTGTGGATTTGATTGCTTATACAGCTTTTGTGATTATAATGGCTCTGTTGTTAAACAAAAGCTTATGGAAAAAGATTGATAAAATGGAAGTGATATGTTAATGAAAAAACGTTTTGTATTGAGGTGAAATGTGAGTAATGAAGAAGGATATGAATGGTGCGTACACAATGTAATGTTAAAATTTTTGCATTGTATGTGGCTGCCGCTGCATATGCGATTTCTTTTCGTACAACTGAAAGCGAATAGCTTTTTTAACACACCTGGGCAAAAATTATTTTAATTAGACATTATCGAAGCTAATGGATACGGTTAATTTGTTGCAATTTTACACACCGGTGCTACATTCATTTGCTCTCGAATATAAAATACATTGTTTTTGAAGGACGATGAATCCATCAATAGCTCGTATAATACACGTTTTAATGGGATGCCCAAGATCATCAATTGTTTAATGTGCCTCTGATTCATTTCATGCTGCGTTACTGATACACCTATCTATCCACCATCAGTAGACATTGTGCTCGAAATTATTTTTCTTTGTTTCATTACTTTATCTCACCCAAGTATCGTGAGTTTCGCTTGGTAATTAGGGATCGTTCATGAAGTATATCATGCCTGCGAAAGAGATGCTAGATAAGGCTCGGAACTGGTCCTGAAACCGACCTGACTGACCGGAATTGACCTGCAGCTTTATTAGAGTGATCAGGTCTCACCTGACAGGTTGACCTGAAAATTTGTATATAATCAGGTTCAGGTTAGGTCAGGTCGCTTTTCTAAAATTATTAGGTCCGATTAGTTTAGTTTTTGACCTTAATGCAAATGTGACAGAAATAGATGTAATTAGTCGAATGAAATGAATGATCCCTTAAGATCTACCATATTTACCAAAAGACAAAAAAAAAATTTCAGCTGTGCACATTTAGGTATCACATCAACGAAAGCTTATATGTGGGTACAGTGTCTATTTTCAGTAAATTTATTTACCGAAATTTAACCAACTTTATCGGAATTTGACTAATTTTACCGTAATTATACCTAAATTTACCGTAATTATACCTAAATTTACCAAAATTACCTGCAATTTACCAAACTTTACCAACATCTACCATAATTTACTGAAATTTACCGAAAATTTACTGAAAATTTACCGAATTTTTGTTTGATAGATTTCAGTAAATTTGGTAAATAAATTACAGACAATACAAACCAAACCCGACAGCCCACTGTACGTCTTCACACGAGAGTCTCTGAAAAATTTAATTATTAAAACTTTCTTGTAAAATATCTCTGATTAAACAATGCCTCTTAAGCGAAGCGAATATTTCTTAACTCTGTCGGTAAATCATACGTAAAACCTTTTATCCTGATGAAAATTAGCTAAACCGTGGATCATGTAAACCACCATATTATAATGCCGAACAGAAAGTTTTAGGGTTTGTAAAGGCGAACCATTTCATGAAACTCGACTAAGAAAATCATTTCGTCGGCTATAAAGTGAAGATAACTTCAGATTCCATAAAATTCGCAAGTACAATGTCTACGAGAGACGTACAATTAAAAGTTTCTTGCTCGGATTTATTTGTTAAAACATAGCTAACGCCGACCCGTACGAAACACCTATTCGTGTCAAAAGCCTTTAAAATCACTTACATTATCCACTCTTTGCCTTGTTACCATATACAAATAAATTGCCGGAGGCAATATAGACAGCCCCGTAAGAAGACAAATTTCATAAATTCCTTTTTAAACAGCTATATACCGCTATATTTACCTATATTTCACTATAAATAAACATTTCACAGATGAATATGCTATTATATAGCTCTATATGCCTGTATATAGCTCAATATAGCTGTATATAGGTATATATAGATATCCATATATGGAATCCCTGAAACCCCACACACATAACAAATTATTTCCATGTTAACAGAAACTATCTAAGTACAAATTTTCCCACTTTATATCGTTTTACTAAAATCCAATATGGCCGCCGGCAGCCATTTTGTTAGGAGACCGGAAATAGTACCGACGCTTTAGATTCGTTAATACAATCGCTAAACCGAACTGGTGTGCATACGTTATTTTGCACCAGCTGGTCCCATTTGGAATTGTATGTGACCAGCTGGTGCAAAATAACGTATGCACACCAGTTCGGTTTAGCGATTGTACCTTTCAAACAAAAAAAAATTCATGAAATTCGGTCAAAATTTACTCGAGATATTGTCAAAATACACCACGTTCACTGTACTTCCGAGTAGCCAGATAAGAGCTCACTCCAAGAGACCTAGCTCACGCTCCGGAGAACATAATTTCATTAAAAAAAATTTCCCTGATTGGTACGGTCAATACCTATCTAATAAAGCTAAAACAGACGAAATATGTTCAAATGTGGCCGACCTACAAGCAAAAACTGCTTGCCGGCCTGTTCCTGTTCCACACCAAGGGGTCTAACTCACGAGTCGGTCATCCGATTTCCATAAACTTTTTTTTTGTCGATCGGTATTGTAAATACCTTTTATTTGACGTATCACTTACAAGTTTAACGTTTAAATGTCCGGAGATATCTTCGAAAAACCGTAAAGCACTTATTGGGCCACAGCTCGGGAGGGGTCGATCCAAAATCACTCATCTTCGAACTTAGCCTGTCTTTTGACATTACCAAACGGGAAAAAAAAGAATTTTCAAAATCGGATGCGTTTTACTCAAGTTATCGTGCAGATAGACAGACGGACAGACGGACAGACGGACATTTTTTTTTCGCGGATTTGGCATCTCTAGACAACCACAATAGGTTTCCCCTTACTCAGGGAGTCCAATTCGACGTGTTACAAACGTATGCGTAAACCTATAAGTCCCCAGTACTTCGTACGGGTCTAAACAGACTTTGCGTTCATTCCGTTTTGTATTGTGAATTGAAACTTTCCTTCTTTTCATTTACTTTTTTTAAAGACTTTGTAGGCCTTGTAGTCAATCCACAATTATATTACCTCAATTTTAAACCCGACATAGAATTTGTTGGTTTCCGAAATGACAAATGTGTGTGACGAATCACTTATTTACCCCATTTATTTTCTGTAATTACATTACGATCGTAAGACTTCCCGACTTAACATGAACTCCTTTCATTCATCTCATAACCCAAATACACATTTATTAGCAACCCCTTCAAGCCTCTTTTTTGTTCGACATTTCTTTTTCTTCTATCCTTTAATCGGTTAGGTTAAGAAGAGTGCAGTAAAGCAAAAGATTTAACAAATAAATAGAGCAATTTCATCAAATCGGATGATGCTGATGATACACTCAAAGAGGTAGAGACACACGACAGGGGTCATATTAGGGTTCAGTCTGTTTTTACATTTTACTTTTTTTTTTGTGTATTGTACGATTACAAAGCACAGCGGCGCAATATTGTCTGTATGGTAACAAGAACTAATGAATATTTATGAAACACACAAACAAAAAATTTGCTGAACAAAGACATAGTTTCGGATGTTTCATTTCGACTTAAGTTCTTCAACACAATAACGAACATATTACCATCCGCTTTTGTAGTTTAAATGATAGTTACTTACGTTCACCCGGTACGTACAATCCATTTAGCTATCGCAAAGCTTCAAATTCAAAAGACATCACCGGTCACTCAGTCCTTATACGGAAGCTCCCGACTTCCGACCTTCTTGTCTACAAACGTATTTCCAACAGAATAACAGTTCGCTTCGCTCGTTACAAATTTAGAAAAATCGTAATTCTAAGGTAATTGATAACCTTCATTGAAATCAACTTGAGACAGAATACTCACCACAACACTGGCCGCGTCATCTCTCTCAATGGCTTAATCTGTTACAGAAAGCAAGCATACGATCAAGATTATTATCGGGTCTATTACTTCGATCGATCAAAGTATCTTTAATCTGTCGATTGCAAATCTTGTAGTTCAATTTTTTAACATGCATTTTACTATATAAAAGATCATATTAACCAGAGCTTGTTATTATTCTTGTCGTCGTTATCAATAACGGATGAATAGCTGTATGTGACAGGTTAATCTTTGCTCTCTGATAGAATTCAATTTCCTAAACAAGGTGACTATTTGCACTCGGGTGCGAATAGAGTAATTTAGGCTATTTGCATCCTGGTGCAATAAGTTCCCCATTTAGACTCTCTTACGCACATTCATCACTCGATCAATTCAAGTTCTACGAAAGTTGCATTTTCAATTCAAGAGCACCTTCAATAAATCACCATTAAGTCACAGTACTTCGTACGGGCCTACAACCGCTCAAAAACAGGGCCGGACTGTCTAACCAAAAGTCTTTTCGGACGTTGAATCACGAAAATTTGTAAAAAGTCTTTCGTTCTTACCAAAAAGAACGAAGAGCCCTTCGAGCATCGCTCGAATGCCCATTGGGTCAGTCCGAGCCTGATCAGAAGAGAGTGAAAAAATGGTTCTATCGAACTGAAATAAATGAATGTCGATATGCATCTGTTGATAACCCTTTTAACAACAAGCCAAATGCTCACGATTTCACCTATATTATAAAAGTACATTTATTGCTCAACCACCTAACACTCAATCGATCTGGGTGGGTGTCGCGGTTTGCATTGCAAAATAAAAAAAAAAATGTTCAAGACTTTTCAGCTGTAACAGTCAATGTAACGAGCAATCGACACACAAAACTCTACCGATTGTAAATGGCTCTGCGTTCTATCGCATCCAAATCCTTTCTTCTTCTTCTTTTTTCACTTCAACTTGTTTTTGTTTAAATTATATTTTCCCTGTGTTATTTCAATTTGCATTTTATGTTCATTCAAATTTTGATGCAATCAATTGCAATGTGGTGGGCGCTTTCGTTTATTGACTTGTTAACGGATGCTGTGTGGACGATGTTTTAATTTGCGGTAATTGGGCCACCCATTAGATATTTTTATTTATTTTATTGAAATTTTTTCTGTTCTCTTCATCGTTGGTATTGCATCTTGTGGCGACGAAAGATGCTTGTTAAAAATGCAATTGCTTCAGCAGCGAGGATGTACAATAATGTATGCGTCGACATAGGTATTTGATATATATTGCACGTAAGAGAGATTGTTTGAGGTGATTTTATTGAGCTAAGCAAAATAGAGACTTGGAAGATTTATGACCATCTTTCAAGGCAGTTAAGTGTAAACGTTGGAGGGAAATTGCGAGAACAGTTCGTGTTAATCGTCAGGAGTCATTTTGTACACCCACCCTATACTAACCGAAGCAGGACCTATTATCTGAGAAAATTATGTTTCGATTTCCCGAAATTTCTAACAACTTTTCAAAATTTCGTTAAATTTCACAAATTTTGTTAAATTTCACAAATTTCGTAAAATTTCACAAATTTCGTAAAATTTCACAAACTTCGTTAAATTTCACAAATTTCGTAAAATTTCACAAATTTCGTAAAATTTCAAAAATTTCACAAATTTCGTAAAATTTCAAAAATTTTGTTAAATTTCACAAATTTCGTTAAATTTCACAAATTTCGTTAAATTTCACAAATTTCGTTAAATTCCACAAATTTCGTTAAATTTCACAAATTTTGTTAAATTTCACAAATTTCGTAAAATTTCAAAAATTTCGTTAAATTCCACAAATTTCGTTAAATTTCACAAATTTCGTTAAATTTCACAATTTCGTTAAATTTCACAAATTTCGTAAAATTTCACAAACTTCGTTAAATTTCACAAATTTCGTTAAATTTCACAAATTTTGTTAAATTTCACAAATTTTGTTAAATTTCACAAATTTCGTTAAATTTCACAAATTTCGTTAAATTTCACAAATTTCGTTAAATTTCACAAATTTCGTTAAATTTCACAAATTTCGTTAAATTTCACAAATTTCGTTAAATTTCACAAATTTCGTTAAATTTCACAAATTTCGTTAAATTTCACAAATTTCGTTAAATTTCACAAATTTCGTTAAATTTCACAAATTTCGTTAAATTTCACAAATTTCGTTAAATTTCACAAATTTCGTTAAATTTCACAAATTTCGTAAAATTTCAAAAATTTCGTAAAATTTCACAAACTTCATAAAATTTCACAAATTTAACAGGCGGCAAATTTCGCAAATAATACGTCCTGAATTGAAGTGTCGGCCTATAGATCTGGACTGCTACTCACCACCCCATCTCATTATATTGTCTCTGGGAGTGGACAGTCGAAAGCGTCCAAATGTAAATGAACTGATGTGAAACGAGTGATCGTGGGAATGTAAATGTGTCCTACATGATATCCTTTTCGTCATTTTTTCAATTGACGAACGGATGTTCAACAGACATATTTTCTATGTGGCGATAGGACACACAAACTAAAAATTTTCCACATTTCTATTTTAATTAAATGAAATCAACTTTGACAATGATGGAAATGTAACCGTATAGAGTCCTCTTCAACACGTTTTGTTGTACACGATATTTGTGTGATGTAATTTTGTTTGACATGATGCGAATGCTTGGAATTCTTTTGTAAATAACACACAATTTAACTAGCGGGGGTTGTTTGTGTGGGATGTGAGATTTTTTTTTCCATTCTCTCGTTAGAAAGTTAACTTGTTTCGGTTGATATCTCGAACAATATTTTGGCTTACAATGGGATACTCATCACGACAGTCATATGGAATAGAAAAGTTCCAAAATGGATTTTTCATTTTTAAAAGCTGATTTTTTTTGTATTTGATATACTCACCCTCTCCATTTGCTACATAACCGACTATGTGTATCCGACTATTCTCTCTCTCGCCGAGGTTCACATGTTCATCTATTTTGAAGTCTTTTTTTCTCGACAGCTACATAAAAAGTCAGGAAATTAACTGTGGTTTATTACACACAAACTTATCTACTTTTGCTGCTGGAATATCATCAGCCAACCGTACCTTCGTTCTCGTTTTAATCGTGTGTAGGGTTTGTAACATGCGAAGTGCATGCAAACATCATGGAGTGAAAAAAAACTCGGATTTTTTTCCACTTCCAAATTTAAAATGTTCGCGTGAAGGATTTATGTGTTGCTGCTAGGAAATTAAACACCAAATTGAAAGTAGATGGCTGAGCTTCTAGCTGGTTTATATTTTCGTTGTGTTCTTATCTTCCTTGCAATATCATCGTAGAGTTTTACATAAAAATGTGAAGTGCAATGATTCCTTGACATAGACAACGTACTGACTTCTTGAATTTTTACAGCCCTCTCTTCTGACATTAGATTATTCGCTATTTTCTGATCCTAGGTCTAATGGCATGGATTCGTTGTTGATGTGATGAGTGCATTTAGCATTCTATGTTAACCAATTTAATGATGATCGGTTCATCTGTTTGGTTTAACAAATTCAACAAATGCAGACACATTGCACATCGTGTCTGTAGAAGAATCAAACTACTCATACATGAGCATTTGACTTGTTTACAGGTCTGTTGTGTATGAGTTTACACATCGTTCTGGATTTTATTTCTTCATTTAGCTAATGATTCACTGAAAAATAGCGTGTATAAAGTTATGACTACCTCTCGTAGTTTGGTCATTTCTTTGCCACTGTCGCCATGATGAGAAATGGTATTTTTGAACTGCATATTAATGCAACATGTCGAAAGACATATTTAAATTTCTCACAGATCGAAACAGTGGCCAAACGTACCTTGATCCTAGGTGCTAAATTCTATTCGTTCTGCTTGGGCAAGGAGAATAGAAGTCATTTTCATTGAAATTAGGTTGGCAATCGACCTATCCGGGTTGATTAGTATTTACCAATATTATTTCTGCTTTTCGTACTGGGTCGAGCTCTCACTTATTGATGGGTCGCTGAGTCTCATTTTAAATAGTAAGATCTTTATAAATAGCGTAAAACTACCAAATACGGGGTTTTGTCTGAAAGTTTTATCCAATAATATCGGGGTCAGGGAAATGATAACAGATGGCGTTGCCTACGCTCCAAAGCAACACCATCTTTTATCATTTCTCGGATCGGGGTAGAAGTGGATCTTAGAATTAATTTTTGAATGATGCGACGTATAAACTTATGGGTGAAATGTTGTTCTGATTCTTAGTCAGCAATAAAATACAATCTAGGACGACAGGATCTGGAGATGTTTTCATTTAAAGGCTAAAATGAATTACATTGATGCAAGCGAGACGAAACTATGTATTAGGAATGCATCTCGCTCGCACCAATGTGGTTGCCATAGTTTTATGATTAATGGAAATTAATCATTATTTGTAAAACAGGGACAATTTTTTGGTAAACCGATTTCCCATATTTTCTATAATTTTCCTACATTTCCTCGATTTTCCCATACCTTCCTCAATTTTCTCAAAATATATTTTTGGGAAAATTTGGAAAAATGTGGAAAATTACATGAAAAACGTTTCCCAAAAATAGTCCATGGAAAATAGTGGACTGAGAAAATTACAATGAAAAATTCCTAAATCAAATTCGCCGTTCAATTATGTGACCCAATAAATCAAAATGAAAATTCCTCGCATCTACCGTTAATCAATTCCTTATTTTATCGAGCCACAGACATGTAGCAAACATATATTAGCAGGAAGAAAGTTCCCGGCATAAATGTGCATTTGATGTTACCCGAAAATATAAATCGTTTCCCGACCAAAGCCTAACCCCCTCAAGTAAAAACTCATTTCTTTATGCAGATAATTCAAACTGACCGATGATGTTATACACGTCGAGTATAAGGCGTATAATATAAAACCTCAAGCATAAACAGATTGAAATTATTCATTAGAATGGGGGAGGAAGTTGTTTGGTACAATATGGTTACGGGTTTCTTCTTTTCCGAAACTGTGAAAGTCCGTAATGTAAGAACTGAACGGAGAGAATACAAAAGATTCGCCTGGAATCAGAAAATGTGTTTGCACAGAAAAGGACATTTTCGCCTTAGAACACAATATTGAATATGAATGGGGCCATCCCTTTTGTCTACAGCATTTTGATTAATGATCTTTGCATAGGATATAAATGCGAATAATTTGCGGCTATATAAGATCCCATCCGATATTAAAATATGTCTCTCAACATAATATGCATATGAAAAGGATGAGACAGGGGCGATAGATGTTAGACTTGTTAGACATGACACTAGGAACGTAATTTTAGGCACCAAACGCCACCTCCACTTTAGTCAAATTGTATATATGGGACATCGAAAATCTGAATTGCGACCATTGTGTGTGTACACACACAACAACCGACGTTGTTTTCTTTTCTCTTGTTCTTCTTCGTCTTGGATTAAGTAATTAATTTTAAAATTATTAATTTTCGGATAGTATAATGCGCGATTCTGAAATAAAAACCACACACACAAAAATCAACAGATGGCCTCAATATATCACTCCAAATATACTCTCTGTGATGGGATAAAGTACAACAATAAATTGTATTTACACAGAGCCACTCATTCATTCATTCATATAATATACTTTTCCTAGCAATGCCACACAATGTGCATTATTATGGATATGGATGGTTTGATACCCTGGAGACATTCTACAGAGATGAAAAAAATGGTTTTCTGTAGTTTATGAATTGTATTAAAGAGTGGAATGATCATCAGAGTACACAGAAAGCAATTATTGAATTACAAAACTCTTTTATTTATCATAAAGTAGATTTGAAGTTGTATTCATATGTGGAGGGAAGGTGAGGTGGGTTCTGACAGAGGATGAATGAATGCAGAGTGTGGTACATTATGTTTGATTGCTTCATTTAGATGGCACAATACTAATTTGGGGATAATTTTCAAATTTCTATTAGACATTTCGGTTATACCGAGTCGTCAAATTCATATAGACCATATTGGCAGTGCTATTACAGGTAACAATGTCATCGGTTATCGACAGCAACGCCAAAAATAAGCGACGAGCTCAGGCATATTTTGCCTTATGTAGCCGAACGTATGTTTAATGTAGAGAAGGAAAAGATTTGAGAAAACAAATCGACTGAAAATGCTTTTAGACCAAATGAAGTAGCAGATTTGAAAGTTATTATAGTGATTTCCTTGTCAAAAATAAACGCTGTGTGTAAAAAGAATGTTCAAAAAATTGAAGTAAGAAGATTGGAAATAAATCGATTGAAAATACTTTGATCGAAAGTAGTTCTAGATTGGATAGTAATAATGCTGGTGACATGCTTGCTGTCTGCGATTGTATTTTTGTGGGCGATTAACTGCATTTTATTGTTGTTTCATTTGACCAATGGTTGTCTACAGTGCTAGAGTAACTAAACTGGGAGTTCGGGCGTTTTGCATTTTTAGGTCCTTTCGAAGGTCCTTTCGAAGATCCTTTCGGTCCAGCAATGGTTGCCTCTATACTGAAGAAACGATCGGTTTTAATGAATGCTATCGAATAGAAGGTAGTGCTCGTTATGGTGCGGATTATAATTAGTATATCATGCCATGCTAAGCATGTTCGATAGCTATCCCTTTTTTATGTTGTGGTATGTACACCGTCTCTGCAGGAAGAAAAGAAGAGATAAAATAGCAACACAAGGTATCGCTTGATTTCAGTTGCAATAATCAAATTTAGCAGCTACTCCTCCAACTCCCAGAAAATTCATTCTGAATAGGAAATATTGTTAAGGATCGATGTGAACAACCTCTTGCATTTTTCGTACCGTTCGCTTCCTCTTGAGTTGATGGCGTCATATAAAAATGCTCAAATTGTCCAATTAAAATCCATTTGAAAATGATTTCGTAAAATTTCATAAAATCATTCAAGCTAAAGAATTTTAATAAATTTTTGTATTATAAAAGCCGAACATTAAGCATCGTAAACACACACACGACAAATTAATCCTTTCATCTTAATATTTACTTATTTCATAAAGTCCCATTTCGTGTATAATAACCCATTAAATAACCCATAATTTTACCAACTTTATTAGTAGCATATCTCAGGCAATAAGTATAATTTAGTGTTGTTTTTGAGTTATAAATTCTGGAAGATATTAAATTTTAATTTTGTTTATTTATTTAAGTTTTTTTTTTCTTTCGGCATAATAAAGAAAATATGATGCGTAGCGATGAACCCCTTTCTTTTCAAAGTGTAACAGTTGTAAAATATTCAAAATATTAAAAAAAACAAATCAGTTCTAATACACACTTTTGTTTCTAGTGTTGTGACAGAAACAAACAACTGCAACACTTTTCCGAGTTTATTTTATTCGAACAAATTATCATTTTTTGTTCTATTTTTACTAAATTGTTCCCGTTTGTCATCTCAAAAAGTAACAATTCATTTCGCTGGCAAATTGATATTATTAATCCCACCTCATAATCTGTAGCCTTTCATTGGTGCGTATCGTATAATAATTGGTAGATCTATTTCATCATTTGTATGACGTGTCGCTTTATGCAAAATCTTTTACTTCAGTTGTTGTTAACATACATTTTGCTATAAAAGAAAGTCTTATAGCCTGAGGTCATCGTTGATTTTATCGGTAGTTGTCGATAACAGATGATTAATTGTTCCTAAAAGGTTTATTTGCCAAATAATATTAGGAAATGACAGGACAGTTTCCCGAAAATTTATCACAAAAATTCACCGAAAAATTCAAAGAAGCTCACCTCTGATACTTTCCATTGTATTCGGGCATAGTCTCTTTAGGTCGCCAAGGCATATTTGAACACTAAACACTTTTTACTCGATGCAAAAACAAAAAGTTTTTTTGTCGCAACAAAAACACAGAAAATATTTCGACACAACTGTGACACTCCGCTACTATTAGTACTGGAATGAATGTTTGCTGTGTTCACTTTGGCGGTAAAATATCTTCATTCAAAAAAGTGTCGGACATATTATAAAAATCATGAAACAGTTGACAAAGGGTAGCGTATACAGTTAATAATGCTCATCGACCATTCTTTTAAAGGTTTACGAGAGCTCAGCGGACATTCTTTCAACGATGGGAGAGCATTTATTAAAAATTTAGCCTCTCGTAAGATTGCGCTGAGCGTAAATAAATGTTCGTTGCTCTTTAGTAAGCTAAGAAGACTTCGCGAAGTCTAATTATGCCACCTCTTTGAATAAAAATATCGGCTGAGGTCGAATAATTCTCCGCTGAGCTCTAATAATTCTTCGCTGAGCTTTAACAAACCTCCGCTGAGCTCTAATAATTCTCCGCTAGGCTTCAGGAAGTGTCCGTTAGGCCTAAGGAAGTTTCAGGAAGGCTTAATGGAGCTAATCGGACACTCAGCGGAGATCTGCCAAAGCTAAGTGGAGTCTTATTAAATCATAGCAACAATTATTAGGTATCCGCTGATGCTTATTGAGTGTTCGCTTAGCTTCATTGCCTTACTACTACGTGCTAAGGTCTGACGGACTCTTACTGAAGCCTAGCGGAGAATTATTAGAGCTCATTAGAGGTTTGTCAAAGCTCAGCGGAGAATTATTAGAGCTCAGCGGAGGTTTTCTAAAGCTCAGCGGACAATTATTCGACCTCAGCCGATATTTTTATTCAAAGAGTTGGCATAATTAGACTCAGCGAAGTCTTGTTAGCTTACTAAGGAAGTGGGAGAGGTTACAATTTTAATAAATGTCTACCATCGTTGAAGGGTCGGACACTTTTTTGAATGAAAATATTTTACCGCCGAAGTGAACACAGCAAACATTCATTCTAGTACTTATAATAGCGGAGTGTCACAATTGTGTCGAAATATTTTCTGTGTTCTTGTCGCGACAAAACAAAAAAAAACTTTTTGTTTTTGCATCGAGTAAAAAGTGGTTTAGTGTTCAAATATGCCTTAACGACCTAAAGAGACTATGCCCGAATACAATGGAAAGCATAAGAGGTGAGTTTCTTTGAAATTTTTCGGTGAATTTTTGTGATAAAATTTTCCATACATTTTCGGGAAACTGTCCTGTCATTTCCCAATGACGGGCCTTAAAGCGAGGGGTAATCACTGATTTACTAGCTCAGTAAATCACGGTAAATCACGGTAAATCACAGTAAATCAAGTAAATCAAAAATGAAGTTTCTACTAAATTTGTATCTATTTACTTCAATTTGTATTAGTTCATGAAATTTATCCTATATGTTTACGGCCACGATACTTCGAAATGTAATCCAGTGACAATAAAAAATTTTTCAAAAATTTTTCAGAATTTTTTGTGATTTACCGTGATTTACTGATTTACTAGTGATTACCCCCTTGCCTTAAAGGTAATTTTCAGAAGTCAATGTAATTGTAATTAGTTTTTTATATATTCAATTTATTAATTATAGCCTGATGAAGGGTCGAAAGTAGATCCGAAATATAGCAAAACAAACCGCCTTTTCATTTTACCATTGCCGCTATCATCCAAGAACGAGAAGAAACATATTCATTCAAACGGCAACGAAACAAACCCACAGAGTTGCATCAGGGGAAAATGGATTTTTCCTTCTACAAGTTAGCCCGACACTCGCTAAATGAACTTTCATCCTAACGCAGAAAACCTTATACTGCAGAAAATCTGTTATATAAAGTGGTTATTTGAGAAACGTGGCACTGATTTAGAGTGGAAAATCCAATACTAGAAAAAATCTTTGATGTTCCTAGTTTTACATCAGATATTAGGTCTGTAAAATACACCGAGTGCAAATTCGAAAATTATTTGCACCCGGGGGCAAATAGTGTATTAAATGCTATTTACATGCTACATGCGTCGAAAACCGTACTTTTCATGTTTGACTTTATATTTAACTTTTTGTCCCTAGGCTGGCCAGACAAACAATATTTTGTTCCGTCTTGTCAATATCTTTCCCTTGACACATCGCACACCTTTTTGAGTCAAAACATCCAAAGAAATGCTTGAAACACTAGGGACAAACAGGTAAAACAAGTAGTTATTGAGGCGAGAAAAAAAAAACAATTTTTAAGAAAATTGAGGCTGTACATAAAACAGTAGCTATTCGCCAGAAAACAAGCAAATCTATTTTCTATTCCAGCACTTTCTACCTCGTGATCTATGACCATCTATCATTACTATTAATCAAGTATGTTCGACCTTTGTATGACGAACATGGATTTGATTACTCTGATAATTCTGGACTTCGCTCAGTTTTCATTTAGTGGAAAATAATTGAATTTGTGGGTGTAGCACCTCAGCCTCACTTAAATACAGTCTTGTTTTCGTAGATTTATAATCCATATAAATGAAGCAAATAAGGCAACAGGTTGTTTATTCGAATCGAATGCTCACAAATCACCCTGTGACTACGCATTTGAATGTAGATTAACATATTTCCGAATATATTTCAATTTAAATCTCTCAATTTATCGACGATACAACTCGCCTAAATGGTTATTTTTACGATTTTTTTTTTCGGAGAAATTAGTTTACAGAGATATACATCGCTCGATTAGTTTACAAATATTTATACCACCGCGTTAAATATATTAACGAAAATATATGAAAATATAATTAACACATTTATTATAAAAAGTTTTTTTTTCCTCGTCCTCTTCACTCTATGAAAATTATGTGAATCTCGTATAGGTCAATGGTGTAGATGTGGTAATATTAATTGACCGAAAGATTGATGTACAACGATCAAAGTTGAAGTTAACTAATGACCGCCGATATAATAAATTTATAATTTTCAACATTTTTTTTCTTCGGTTTTGTTTTGTTTCGTGCATGAGTGTGTTTTCTGGGCAAGATTTCCATAGATTTATATTTCAATTTGTTTCAGTTTTTCATACCTACGGCAAAAGTGTGTGTCGACTAAACCACTGAATGCAACAATATAAGCAAATAAATAAAATCAATAAAATAAGCTGGTAAATTGGTAAATGCATGTTGTTATAATGTTAGGTTGGAAATTTACACACAAAAAACACGCGAAATGTATGTGAGACCATCGAGGAGACTTTGCCATCAAAGTATAATTGCGCAATTTAAGTGGCATAAACAGCTGGCCGTTCTAACAGCTATTAAATATTTACATTACCTGAATGTAGATAATGCTCAATTAACAGATCATTTTTTTCACACAGATGGCACCACTATGTTACGTCCAGAAACTCCGCAAACATCAACGATGCAAATTTTAACAACATCGCCGTGACTGTGATGACTCTGATAGTTAAGGACTCTCGAATTAGTTCGTGGAGACTATCTCCTCAAAATGGTACCATTACCCGAAAACACAAAAGTCAACCACTTGCAACATTTTAAGAAAAGTTCAGCGCCCGTCGGTACAACGGGTGGAGAATACAATAATTAGAACTCATTTAGAGAATCCAGAGAGTGCATGCCAAGGTCATGTTTGCAATATGAAAATGCTGCTTTATAACCAAACACCAGGGCGAAGGAGACAGATTTAACATGAGGAATATCTTCAAAATACGCACGGATAGTTTTGGCTAAGTGTAAGTAATTATGAAGTTTCGAGGGATTCATTTGTCTGTTTTTACATTTCATTTTTTTGTGTGTATTGTACGATTACAAAGCACAGCGGCGCAATATTGTCTGTATGGTAACAAGAACTAATGAATATTTATGAAACAAACAAACAAAAAAATTGCTGAACATAGTTTCGGATATTTCATTTCGACCTAAGTTCTTCAACACAATAACGAACATATTACCATCCGCTTTTGTAGTCTAAATGATAGTTAGTTACGTTCACCCGGTACGTACAATCCATTTAGCTATCGCAAAGCTTCAAATTCAAAAGACATCACCGGTCACTCAGTCCTTATACGGAAGCTCCCGACTTCCGACCTTCTTGTCTACAAACGTATTTCCAACAGAATAACAGTTCGCTTCGCTCGTTACAAATTTAGAAAAATTGTAATTCTAAGGTAATTGATAACCTTCATTGAAATCAACTTGAGACAGAATACTCACCAGAACACTGGCCGCGTCACCTCTTTCAATGGCTTAATCTGTTACAGAAAGCAAGCATACGATCAGGATTATTATCGGGTCTATTACTTCGATCGATCAAAATATCTTTAATCTGTTGATTGCAAATCTTGTAGTTCAATTTTTTTAACATGCATTTTACTATATAAAAGATCATATTACCCAGAGCTTGTTATTATTCTTGTCGTCGTTATCAATAACAGATAAATAGCTGTATGTGACAGGTTAATCTTTGCTCTCTGATAGCATTCAATTTCCTAAACAAAGTGACTATTTGCACTCGGGTACGAATAAAGTAATTTAGGCTATTTGCATCCTGGTGCAATTTATTATTATTTCGTATGGTGTATACATTCATTATTTTTTTTTTACATTTCATTCATCTGTTAATTACATTACACTTAACCTGATACATTGTTATACGTGATGGTACATTATAGTATTCTGTGTGGATGTGTTGCAATGTAGATTCGATGTATTTGTGTGCCGGGAGGAAGGTGCAGTACCAACAGTTCGGCGACCATATGTGATGATAATTGTGCCAATGGTTGCTTGTGATCCACGGTTAGTGTCGTGGCTATCATCCTTCACTATTGTCTTCCACTGTCTTTGAACGCCATCTATGATGTACTAGCAGCGGTAGAGCTAGCAACCACGTGTTTCCAGTGCATTGGCTTTCATTTCTTTCCTGGTGCAATAAGTTCCCCATTTAGACTCTCTTACGCACATCCATCACTCGATCAATTCAAGTTCTACGAAAGTTGCATTTTCAATTCAAAAGCACCTTCAATAAATCACCATTAAGTCACAGTACTTCGTACGGGCCTATAACCGCTCAAAAACAGGGCCGGACTGTCTACCCAAAAGTCTTTTCGGACGTTGAATCACGAAAATTTGTAAAAAGTCTTTCGTTCTTACCAAAAAGAACGAAGAGCCCTTCGAGCATCGCTAAATTTTAACAACATCGCCGTGACTGTGATGACTCTGATAGTTAAGGACTCTCGAATTAGTTCGTGGAGACTATCTCCTCAAAATGGTACCATTACCCAAAACACAAAAGTCAACCACTTGCAACATTTTAAGGAACGTTCAGCGCCCGTCGGTACAACGGGCGGAGAATACAATAATTGGAACTCATTTAGAGAATCCAGAGAGTGCATGCCAAGGTCATGTTTGCAATATGAAAATGCTGCTTTATAGCCAAACACCAGGGCGAAGGAGACAGATTTAACATGAGGAATATCTTCAAAATACGCACGGATAGTTTTGGCGAAGTGTAAGTAATTATGAAGTTTCGACGGATTCATTTTATCGGTTTAAGTCCAGTGGATCATCGTTTCGCAATGATTGTTTGATTGTTTGACAATTTATTACAAGCGAAATTGATATTGTTTCAGTAACAGATTGATATATCGATTGTAAAAAGCGGATTTTTTTCCAGTGAAAATTGAATTGAAAATATCTGTTTTGTCGTAAGTTTTGTTGATTCAAGACATGCGTAACTCAGGTTAATTACGATTTCGTTTGTGAATACAGCACCTTCAGACTTACTGATAAAAATAAAATCGATCAACAGACAACTTTAAAAATGTGTTGAAGAGCCAAGATCTGCGTGTAGACAAGCTCTAAATAATTTATAAATTTCGAACGAAAAAGGGCTCTTTATTCAGGCGCCACATGCACATTTTTGTATCGAAAATTCTCTTTACTTACTCAGGGAACCAATTTTGTCTTTAAAAGTAACACATTTTTGCGTCATTTATGGCTTTACTTAAAAAAAATCATCAGAAAACAATATTTTTCCGCCTTAATGTAGGCTACAAGTGTCGCAAAGGGTCCATTGCTCTTAAATTTGGATATAGTTTGCAAATCAAGTTTCCCAAAATAGGCCCTGCTATCGTTATCCATTCTTAATACATGCCCTACACAAGATTTAGCCGTTAGTAATAGAAGAAGAACAGTAATAGCGGAACCAATGTTCCAACTAAAAAATATTAAAAACGTTAAAATACAGCAAAAAAGCATTCCAAATTCAATTTTAGAATACATTCTTACATCTGCCTAGATCTGGAATTATTATATGATGCCCATCACACTATACAGCATTTTAATCTCCGAAGGGAATGTAGAATGTAAAGCACATCAAATCTGCGATTACAATTTCGGTCGTTATATGTCAACCTTATTTTTCTTGTGAGTGATAAAAAAAATCAAATTAAAATTTATTGCCATCGATAAATATAATTTTTATGAAAAATAAAAAAAAATATTTAAAAAAAAAGTCTCGTTGATGCTATACGATAAAATGCAAAATACGCAGCTTCGGTTTAACTATTGCAAACAAAATATTTTTTTCCTCGAATAAGACTTGGATAATTTTCAATGGTCAATTATTCATACCATCGCACAAAAATCTCCTCTGTTCATAATAATAAACTTATTTCCATAAAAAAAAGATTTTTTTTTATTTTCTTCACAATAAAATCCAATTATAATTTACAATGTTTTCAAAATATAAATCTTATTCAACTGAATGAATGAACACGACAACGACGGGCTAAAAAAAAATTTGAATTCGATTTGTAACAAATCTGTAAATATACTTAACGAACCAAATCGGCAACCAAAAAAATAATAATATCTAGGGCAATCCATAGTAAGTACAACGAAGTTAAAGGGTCCGAGATATGAAGTGCATAATATTTAAAGAAAAAATGTCCTCAAGTTATATCACCTAAAAAAAAGTGCAAAAACGAAAAAACGATTTCCATCTTTTTATGCAATTTTTTTTGTTCCTTCACTCCAAAAAAATAATAATCGAAAAGGTAGCAACGAGCGAAAATATACATATTTCTTGTTCACGCCTTAAGTAGCTAACTTTTTTTTCGCTTCTCTTCATTTCTTTTAAATCCAAATCGACAATAAACGAAAATAAAATAAAATACTTTGACCTATGCCATTCACGCTTCAGTTGATTATTTAAAAATATTGTCAATTTTCTTGATGAGGGGCCGTGTTTTTTTTACTCTCTTCACTTTTGCATTTTCTTCGTTTGGGTAACTTGTTTTTTTGTCGTTCTGTGCACACCTGAAAATGACCGTTAAAATTTTGGTATGTTGGAATGGATTGGTATGAGCTCTGTGTCGGCATTATCAGCCTATCTTCTGTGAAAATATGAAATAGTCGAATTAGCACAAACGTTGTTAGGAATCTGGCAATGATCAAGAAGGCTTTCAGAATGAATTTAATCCATTCACAGCACACAGACTACAATCATTACGATAAGTATCGAAGTCAATTACAAACGCCAAAAGAACACGAGCAATTTTGCGTTGGCGGGATCGACAATTATGCTACGTTTTTCATTGTTTAGGCTGTGGCGCATACCGAATTACAATGGAAAACGCAGCATAATTATAGTCGATCCCATCAACGCAAAATTGCTTGTGTGTTTTCCGCCTTAAGGTTATCTTCGTATTTTAGATAGAATGAAATCGATTCTTTTACTTCTTTTGTTACAACTTCCATTTTTCTATATAACATGACGGTAGGCAACGCTCCTCAACATTTATTTTTGTCGTAATTGTCGATGACAGATGTAGGCCTTACAAAGGAATTTAGTCTTTCTTTATGTTGGGAATTACGCTCAATTTGATATTATTATAACTTCAGTGACTACACTGTCTGGATTGTATTCCTTTACAGTTAAACAATATAGCTTCCCTGTATTGAAGACTTAATAAACTTAATAACTTAATAACTTAACTTAATAACTACATCGGCAACAATTTTGTGATAAAATCAAACTCCCAAGTGTAGTTCTGAGTAACAAGCTGCCTTTTCGACAAATGTCGACACTTATCGAAAAACCGTTATTGAAGCAAGTTGGTCTCACCAAATTGTTTCCGAATTAATGACTTACGTAGCAGTATTACGGTTTATTGTCTGCCCCATGCGAAAGTTGAATATCACAAAGGAATTCACATAAAATTAACCGAAAATATTCTTCAAATAATGGATCGTTTTCGCAGGGGGCTAATTGCCATGTAATGTTCAACTTTCACATGGGTCATGCGGTAAAATCTTGTACCTCAATAGATTTAACATACACTTTGCTCTATAAGACCTTATTAGGTGGACGAGCCACCAGTAAAATAAAAAATATTTTTTTGCGAATTTAGGCGTGTGAGAATAGTGTGTCAATTGATTATTCGTACACCGGTGCGAACAGCAACGGCTTATTTTCTGTCTCTACTATTTATGAAGCTAAATGAAATGTTCAAAGTGACCCCGTTGTTAGGTCTTATTGGAATTCTAGCTCACTGCTCGATTATTATTCGATTTCTAATGCGTACTAGTAGAAATTCGATTGGGATTTTTGGTGACTAGTCTCCAGGCTGTGGAGTGCATAAGAAGGTACATCAAACTCGTATTTCTTGCATTGAATACAACTAATTTAAACGAAACCCAAAAGTTAATCAAAATTCATCGACTATACAAATCACTGCCGATTATTCTGCTTCTTCGTCTTCTTTCTTTTTTTTTGTTCACAATAATACCACATAAGTACCATCCTAATCCCATGCAATGACCAAATCAATTAATACAATCCCAAAACCTCAAGGGGAATCCGCTGCAAAACACATAATACGAAATCCTCAATCAAAATGCATTATGGTATCAGGGGTGGTCTAGCAAGAAAAATTTGATTAAATTGATGCCCTCGCTAAATTGCTCTTATCCTCCGCTGTGCGGTACAACTGTATAGCGTAATATGAAATAAGAGTTTACCCGATTGTATTGTGGATCGTCTTTTTGTTGTGCACATTTTTTTGCTTCTTCATTTCATTTGCTGAGAATGTATCTCACATAAACATCGTATAGCCGTACTACACAAGGTCCGTGTGTGCAATTGCGGATGTTCATTTTTTTTCCGTTCATAATACAATAATGTCCTCAGTAATACACACAACAAATTTCAATAAATTAAATGATTGCGACACGAGTGAATACAATCGCCATAAGTGTATCTACTACTCTGCAGAGTGAATTTATCACCTAATTTGCATCCTGCTGAGTAAACCGCTGTGTGGTCACTTAATTGCTTTGGGAAGATTATTTGTCAACTTTTCAGTATTTTTTTTCTGTCCCTACCTCTCTGTGCTTTTCTTCGTTAAACTAATTTTAAATTCTGTTTCGAATTGTTAAATGGGATGTCTTGTGATAAGCGAAGCGCTAACTATATAAGAACCACCCGCAGTTAAAAGTTCTTATTTATTGGAATTGTGTGACATTGACTATAAACATCGAATAAAATGGTGTTGCACAGCTTTGAACATAATTGATGAAAACTTAAAAGTGAGAAAATGAAGTAAGTTGCAATCAGTTAATGCTAACACGAATGGGTAGCTAGCTGTATATGCATTCTGTTCAGATTCGTTGAAATTATTTTTGAATGGAGATCATCGTCATTTAGTTCTTCAAACAAGGCAATACAATTTTTTCCATTGATGATGGCTAGTAAGGACTGGGTGTCCTGAGTACGAATCACTACGCATTTTGTCTTATCCACCTCTGGGTTCTTCAGAAGTACTCGACAAGGACTGTAAAAGCATGTGTGGAAAAGGGTTACTTGTTCGCTGCATGAGAAAAACAAAAATTTAGAAAACAACATGTTTCTCACCAGAACTGTCCAATTTTCTCATCTGAACTGTCATCGAAACGCCGCATTTAAGTGGAGAAAATAAGGTTATTATACCCTCGGTTACAAATAATTATTTCTCGATATTGTTCCAACAAAAGAAACCGCTGCTGAAACTTCAGGAGCCTTTGCTGCGTGAAAAAGGTTATGCTGACCCAGACTGGAGAGCCGCCAAATTTCAGCCGCCGAAAAACGGCGGCTAGGCCCAAAACGACCCGCCGCCGTCGCCGGAGATTTTGGTCGGCTAATTGCAGCTAGCCGCCGTAAGCCGCCGCCAGAGGTTTAGGTCGGCTAACTCGGCGGCTGGTGTATATTTTATCCATAAAAGACAAAAAGATGACACAAACCAACAAAATTAAATTCATTTTTTGGGACAATACAGTCACTTGAGAATGTACCCGTACTTTTAATGTCCCTTGCGATGCCTATCTTTAAGATATTTTCTACTTTGATTTTCGTAAATTTTTTAAGAAAAATTGAGAAATTTAAGAAAATTTTCAAGAATTTGTAGAAAATATTGTCGATGGACTGGACATGGTCTTTTGTTTGTGAAATCCCAAATTTTATGAAAATTGCGAAAATTCGATTCGTAAAAGATGTGAAACTTCATGAAGATTCGTGAAAAGGATGAAAATTTGTAAAAAAAAATCGCAAAAATCGTGAAAATTAAAAAAATTTGTCATCCAGCCGCCGCCAGCTGACATTTTTGGTCGGCGGCTAGGCCCAGTCGCCGCCTGAACTTTTTTAACGGCTAAGCCGTACTTAGCCGCCGCCGCCATATCATTTTTGGACGGCTAGACGCCGCCGGCGTTTATTTTTCGGCTCTCCACTCTGTGCTGACCTCGGAAAAGAAGTAGAAAATTTCAACACCCTCGAAATGAAGTTTCCAACTTTTTTTCTTCCTTTGGTGAACAAATAACAATTAACGTTAAACCTGTCACAGGCAACAAGCATATTAACAGTTTTACTATCTGATCTATTACTTCATTTGATAGAAGATTTTCATAGATTGATTTCAGAAATCTTTTACTTCATTTGTTTTGAACATGCCTTTTGCTATATAAGAACTCTTTAGTCAGAGCTTGTCGTTTATTATTACAGTCGTTGTCGATAACAGATGACAACCGTGAGGTGATTAAGAGGTGATTAGAATCCACGGAGTATTGTTTCATACTCATGGCACCAAATCATATCATATCGAACAATAGTGACAATTTTAAAAGTTTATTTAAAATTGTTTTGCCTAGTGAATGACACGAAATAACTAAAAGCGTGGGAAATAGTACGAAAAGACACAAAACTGCTTTTTGTTTTTGACAGAAAAACGATTAAAGAAAGAGATAGATAGATAAGAGCAATAGAGAGAGTTAAAACTTATTCGTATTGAAGCTTAAAGATTCGTTTGACGCGTTATGGAACCAATTAGGAACGATTACTTGTTGACGATAACAAGGAGCGTCAAATTGGCGAATTATGAGAAAAATGAAATTTTATTGAGCTGTTAGTTCCGTTTTTAACGTATTTCACCATTCATATCATATGACTTTCATTGAATACGCTTGTCACTTCTACAGGATTAAGTATAGCTAGAGTATTGTAGAATTTCGCTATAAACAATATGGAAATTTGTGTACATCGTTCGTTCCAAACAGATTTCTACAACTGCTAATGGTAGAGATTTTGATGTATAGAAGAAAGTCTCCAGACATGATGAACGGGTGGACTATAAAATCAACATTTCTATTATTTTTTTCCATACATAATATACACAGCTGCTCCCGTAGTTTTTGATTACTGTACCATTGTGGCAAAATGGTATAATTCAATCATCAAAAGTTTAATAAAATTGTAAAATATATTCTTATGGTCATCATAAACAGCATTTGTATATGTGAGAATCACCCCTCATATATCCATGCATATACACATCGCCGGCATACATATGCAACAGCCAAGTATATTTATGTAAAATATGCTTGTCTCCCCTTAACATAATATAAACATAAAAGTGAAATTTTCCCTCGTCGTTCGAAAATAAACGCACGGAATTTCTGAAAAATGTTCAAATAATAAAACCATTTTTTTTGGTTGTCGTTCGACTTTGACTGCGAATTTAGTTTTTAAAAATGCTTTCGGTTATATTGAATACACAACGCATATAATAAACATGACTTTAAGGTTGTATAAAATGTAATATAACATGAATAACAACGGTCATTTTGACTGGATATACTTAAATTATGCGAGAGAATTTTATTTCTTTTGCTGTAAAAATTCAGCATCACACTGAAGATTCCCGGGGATTCGGATGCATAATTGAATTTAGCATATATAGGCTCAGCGAATGATGTTTATAATGCCAGTGTATACCGAATATAGGTACCGAGTACCCCCATTGAATTGGGGATATTGTGATTTTGTTGGATTTAAAAAAAAAGAAGAAGAGCGAGTCGTTTCCATGATTTCCTTTTGACAATTTTTGTCGGTGCTACTCATGAATAAAACATTATCGAATAATTCAAACTGATATGTTGATACGACCTGCACAGTTACACATTTTCGGATTTGCGTTTTTTTTCCCTTCTACTCGTAACATATATATTGTTCTTATGCACTAAGCCAGGTAATAAAATGTTATGGGTGCGAATGGATCGAATAGTTTTAAATTTCCGTATTATTTCGGTGATTAATTTGATGAAAGGCTAGATAAATTTTGTTTCGGTATGTTCAATGTTCCATGGTCTAGGTAAAGAAAGGTTGAGTCCTGATCCCGTTCATATGTATCCCTCACGGAAAACTCATATATGCACCCCAGACGAAGAAATCGGGAACAGCTTCACGATTATAGAACATTAGTTGTGTGCTGCATATTGATCTGAGGATCATACAATGCCCGCCTAATGAATATTGTTGTTGTGTGCTGGATATTATTTTTCAGCGTGCAGGTCTTAGCTGTATGCCTGTTTTATAATATAAAATGACGCCATTTTTTTCAATTCAATAAAAAACCTAATTTATCGTTTAATAGAAGAAATTGATTTAATTAACTTTATCAATTTTATTTGCGTTAGCAAAAAAAAAAAAACAAAAAAACTTTTTCAAATTTTTTTTTTCAATTTTATTATTATTATTTGTTATTAGCCGTAGATTTATATTTAAATTCATCATATTAAATTGCTAACAGAATTTTTTTTTTGCTTACGTTTTTTCCGGTCACCCACCCAAGTACGGACCGCGACCATCGATGCTTAACCTCAGTTTCTGACTGCCAACGACTTTACCACTGCTGCTATAGTATAGCAGCTATACTGCTTGCATATAGTGGCAGTCTTACTTCGAACCGTTGTTACTTTGCTTTATGCAGCACACAGGCATATTTATACCTGCATGCTGAATATTGACTAAATCGTCCGTATTTAGAATGGGTTATGCAACAACATTTAATTGAATTTATTTTCTATGAAATGTAGTACTTCTCCCCACTATGCAATGTCATCGGATATTATTATTTTAATTCTGAGCCTGGTTCTGAATTAGAGGTTTTTTCAATCGTTCTACAAAAAAAAAACTGTTCACATTAATAGTGAGCATCTATTACGCGAATTAATAAATTAAGATTGGCTCACCTAGTTTGTGTATATTACGTAGGTGGAAGCACGGGGTTTCAGGAGGTTTCGAACATTTAGTTTTTTCATGTTGCAGATATTGCAGTGTCAAACTCTGTCCAAGATGTGACATATTTGCAAGGTATTGGCCTTTTTCACAAAGTATAATCAGCGTAACCTTCGTAAAAAGAATCTTGAATCTGACAAGAGCACGTGTGCCAACGTGTAAAAAACAAATGTTCAAAACCCCCTGCTGAACCGTGGCGATCCTCTTGTCAAACGGACAGTACATAAACAAATTCCATCATTTATTGCTGAATACCACCAACTATTTCTGTTAACATTTCAAAAGCCTTTAACACCGAAAATGGATTTAAAAGTTCGTTCGTCAAAATTTCTATTGAAATACATAAATGTAACATTATCATTGCATATTAATTCGGTAAAAATAGAAATAACTTTAAATGAAGGAATAAAATTAGATTTGATAATCATCTTTTCATGCGTATGTTCTTGAGATCTTCCTTTTATTTCATTAAAACGATAAATTTATTGTTGCATAGTCCATTCTAAATACAGACGACTTTATTCATTTAGTCAATATTCAGCATGCAGGTATAGTTCGATAGTACCATTTAGTCAATATTCGGCATGCAGGTAAAGTTAAGTAATACATCCCACAACTAATTTGAAGCACACAGCAAATATATACCTGGGAACCTCACAATATTCCTACGAGCTGAATAATATTGTTGCCGGAACTATATTTTGAAAATATTCATATTACATGTTTATTGTAATACCAACACACGGGAACATTATTCAGTCTGCAGCAAATATATGCAGCACACAACAAATGTCAAATTTGCCGAATTTTCCGTGCTTAAGACAGATTCAGGCTTGTCCACTTCACACACAACTCAGAGTCGATGTTTTCCGACTTCTTTGTTAAGGTCGCTGTTTCTTTAAACTCTTGATGTTGCTGGTTTTTTGGGGAGCAGTTGTCATTGGGTTTGTTCACAAGATGTGAAAATAGTAAAAAATAGATAAGTTTGGTAACAAATAGTTACGTTCGCTCGTAGGGACACGTAATACGCAGTGCGATTAACATACTACGGAAATGGTATTTTATAAATATATTTACGCACTAGTGCGTAAAAGTGACATTTCCCACTTCTCTACTTAAAATCTTATTCCTAACCTTTGCCTAAACTGGACAATTTTTACATGCTGCAGATAATAAGTGCGCTAAATGATAACAGTTCCAGGTGGATCGGTACAAAAATTGATTCACAAAATGGGTAATCGTTTTCCAATTTCTTATTATTGATTGGCTTGAAATACTGCTCCCCCTATCAGCCTGTCTAAGCAACTATAAATTTTGCAAATAATGCTCATTGAACATTGCTCAATTTATTATTAGACAAAGTAATAGCAACAAGAAAACTCCACCCAGTTCTTGGCCTCTGCAGTTACTTGCCTCGCACCAACTACCTATTAAACCATATAGCCAACATATTTATTAAACGAAATAAAAGCAAGATTTTTCGGTTCATTTTGCATCACACAGAATGTCTACTGTTTTAACAACAAAATCTGTTCAGTCTTATCGTTGTTTAATTAGGTTTTCGTTCTCCATTCATCTATTCGGTTACAAACCGCGTGCTCATAAATTTTAAAGATAATTTATGTACAAAACTAAATGCGCAACTTCCGCTGTGGTCGGATCTATGCGAAATAAAAAAAAGAAATTGAATTATAGGGTCGTTAGGAATACAATTTTTTTTTGTATAGACAAACGTTGTTTTGTTCTACATTTACTTACAAAATAAGTTACACAAACCGACTGCTTTTGAAGCCGAAAATTTTATATGAAAATCGGCAATGCCAAATATGTTAAAGCTACATCATTTGACGAATCATATCTGGAGGGGGATTACGGCGTCACTTCTCTCTTCTCTATTCAATCAAAACTCTACCGATAGAGAACGATTCAGTATCTCATTGAAAGATGTCGCTGCAACAAAACCAATGTCATCAGAAAAATAATTAATTTTTTACTCGACGGATTTTAGTCAAATAAAATGCCATGACCTCAGGACTCTGGAACAGCAATTATTTTTTAAATCGGTCCTATATCGGCTTGGCGATTAGGCATGGGCGATAATGATAATGATTATCGATAATTATCGATTATCGATAATCGATAATTATCGACTTTTTTTATCGAAAATTATCAAAACAGTATCGATAATCGATAATTATTGATATTTTGATAATTATCAAGATATCGATAGTTCGATATATCGATATTTCGGTCCAAAAATCCGATATATATCGATATATTCCGATATATAGGTATATTATCATGAATTTTCAGATAAATATCAAAATATCGATATTTTGATAATTATCGAATTTCGATATTTTGATAATTATCGATAATTATTAAATTATCAATAACGATATGATTAATCAATTATCGATAATTTCTTTCGATTGATATTATCGATAATTTTGAACGTCTCCCATCCCTATTGGCGATAAGAGTCTTAAAAAGGATGTGATGTAACGGCAGCAAACGTTTTTTCAAACCCTTATCCCCGGAGAAAAGTGTTCCGGAGTCCTGAGATCATGTGATACACGATGGCATTTTATTTGACTAAAATCCGCCGAGCAAAAAATTAACTATTTTTCTGATGACTAAGGCTCGGAACGGGTTCGGGTTGACCTGTTTTAGTTCAGGTTGACCTGAACCGGATTCACGACCCGAACCTGAAAAATTATTTCGGGTTCAACCCGAACTTGACTCGAACTTGAATTTTCGATTTCGGGTTTAACCCGAACCTGACCTGAACCCGAAATTGTTCAACCCGAATTTGACCTGAACCTGAATTTTCAATTTCGAGTTCGACCCGAACCTGAACTGAACCCGAAATTTTAAATTTAATCAGGTCGGGTTCGGGTAACCCGAAATTTTGAGCGTTTATTACACTAAAAAAGTCAAAAATTTCGGGTTACCCGAACCCGACCTGATTAAATTTAAAATTTCGGGTTCAGTTCAGGTTCGGGTCGAACTCGAAATTGAAAATTCAGGTTCAGGTCAAATTCGGGTTGAACAATTTCAGGTTCAGATCAGGTTCGGGTTAAACCCGAAATCGAAAATTCAAGTTCGGGTCAAGTTCTGGTTGAACCCGAAATAATTTTTCAGGTTCGGGTTAAATCAAGTTCGGGTTCCGGTCTGACCGAACCCGACCCGTTCCGAGCCTTACTGATGACATTGATCTTGTTGCAGCGACATCTTTCGATGAGATAGTGAATCATTCCCTACCGATAGAGTTTTGATTGAATAGAGAAAAGAGAACTGATGTCGTAATCCCTCTCCTGTTATTAACGACAGAAGCGACAAAAATCACTGGATGAACTGTTCAGGCCATCTTTTATAGCAAAATGGAAATTGATTGCAGAAACTAATGAAGTAAAAGATTTCTTATCATTACGTATCGAACAAGATCCTAAGAGGTAATAGATTCGGTCATGGTAATGTACTAATACCGTGTGATAAATATTTTGGCTCGAATTGATTTCGATAATTTTGTAGGGTAGGTCTATGTGGTCTATGTTTACACTAATTTAACTGGAGACTTGAAAATTTCTTTACTTTAATCTTGTCACGTTAACTAATGTTGTGATTCAACTTATTTACCTAAAAGTATTGTAACAAATGTGCGTCTTTACCGTGCTGACCTTGTGTATGACAGTATGAGTCTGAATCAATTTTTTTTTTTGCCAAGATTCAAAATATTTGTGTCAGGAATTGTGAAGTTGCGGGAAAGAGCGAAAAAAACCCTTTTTATATAAGAAATAACGACCGCTCAAACTTTTTTCAAATATGTTGCTGTACTGTCATCTCTGTTGAAAACTGACAACAGAATTCAGCAAGGAACTATCTTAAAGTCTCCTTGCCGTGATGCACAGCAGTAAAATTTTTGGTTTTTCTTTTTTAATTTATTGTTTCAAAATTTTATATCGTTTTAACATGAATTTTAAGGTGAAGACGCAACTTGTTCTAAGAATTTAAATGCTACCATTTAATACAACTTTTCTCACGGTCACTTTTACAACGATGACCCTTTTTTCGGTGTACAATAATTTCAGTAAAATCTACAAATGATGAAGCCAACAACTACATCATGTTATACGGTGATTGTATATTATATCAAAGTGTGTTGTCATTATGGTTTCGTTTGTTTCTTTCAACTTTTTTTAGTAATCCGTTGGACTCATTATAATTAAATATATAATTCAGTCACCTTAATGTGTACGAGCTTACAAAAAATGTGGTCTCATCGTTCTTTTTTCGTTTTGCATTATAACATTAAATATGTAAAATACACTCGCTAATTCTAAGTGAAAATTTAAGGCATTTCTCATCATTTCACAGAGATATTTTATACCAGTACACAGGCTCACGTATTATATCGTTGTGCACTTATTTTCTTACAAAAGGGGAAATTTAGCGAAACACCGAGACGATGACGATTAGAACTTCGCAATGTGAGAAAATTGGCTTCAAACTGAATAACTATAATCCTTCATACTAAGAACTCCAATGTGTGAAGTTCACAGAAAGTTAGTCTAGACTTAATGCGGAAAGTCTTAAATAAATCAAAAAAAAAGTTTTGACCTGGCCGGATTCAGCTGCGTTTGTTCAACTTTTCGTGTATCCCATGCGAATGTTGATCATTTGCATAGCATTTTGTCCCATGCTAAAATGATCCATTTCGTAATAGTTATTTATCTACCAATGTCGGCTTCGCCTCGGGTCGACAATCGACATCTAGTGCGAAAAAATACCTTCATACCTACATTGGTAGATACAACGTTTTTCGCAATTTCGGGCCATAATCACCTTTCCAATGCAAAACATGTCCTACATTTTGTTCCAAAATTCTTGTGTATACAGAAATTCATTTGAACGATCAAGAAGGCTGCATTGCTATGTGATGTAAAGAGACGCGTTGAATGAAATCGAGTAGTCAATGCTTAGTATATACGCTTCAACAATACGTTCGGTATAATTGTGTGACTCTATAGCCGAATGGCTATAGTCGCTGCTTTGTGTTCAAAAACCTTTTGGTGTCGGGGGTTCGATTTCTGGTCAATGCAAGATTTTTATTTATAAAAATGTAGCCTTCGTTGAAGGTAATAGGTTCTTTAGCGTGCGAAAAATAGTATGTTACATACCAAGGATCAAAAAGGTGTGTTTTAGACCCAGGTGGTGAAAACGTCCAGGGATGGAGCGACGCGAATGAATGCCGAAAGCAGTCCGTATGAATGCTGAAAGCAATCCTTATGAATACATTGTCACAAAACACTAAAAACATTACATTTGCGTACATACAACAACTTGACACATTTGGGAAAGAATAAAGATAGGATCGAAAATGACATAAGCGGGAATGAAAATTGAGAGAAAATAGTAGGGGTACTAAATTTGGTGAGTGAATGTGACGGTTTTGGTACTACAGGAAGAAAAAGTTGATATCGCACTGCGTGCGAAAAAAAGTTAATATCGCACTGTGTCCAGAAATACAGTGAAATAAATGCCTTCAAAACGACATTAAATGGATGCATGGAAAGGTGATGATTATGGACCGGAACTGCGAAAAGAATATTTTCGGTTATCGTAATTACTACATTATTTCGGAAAGAACTTTGCGATACTCGCGAACTAACTCGTGTGTTTTTAAGCAACATGTTTCTGCAATTGTTTTTCGACAAGTGTCAAAGAACACACTTCGGAGTTTGCTTTTATCACAAAACTGTTACCTCAAGTAAGGCCGAAAACACAGGAGAAATTTTGTGTTGATGGGATCGACAAGTATGCTACGTTTTCCGTTGTAATCCGATATTCAACATAGCCTAAACACAAACTCAGCATAGTTGTCGATCCCATCAACGTAAAATTTCTTATGTGTTTTTAGCCTAATGTAATCTACTATTTTGTGAGACTTTCCTGTGATAAATCCACATAAATCCGAGAACCTAAAGAACCAATAAAATTTTCCTGTCCAAGAAGGTCTGTGTAGCATAGTCTTTCTTCGAAAAATAAAATCGAAATGGTTAGTCTGCTACCGACGACGACCATAAACATAAGCGATGCAATTTCGGCATTATAATCCTGTTTATAAAAACGAAAGGTAAAACAAATGAAGTAAAAGATTTTTAATCAAAATATGAGGCAATTGCTTCAACAGAAGGAGTACAAGATGCACATAAGATTTAATAGAAAAAATAGACATTTGGATTATAGGTCGAATTATCGGCAGTTCTTAAATAATAACTTCGCATGATTTAGTAATTGTCCAAATGAAACTGTTGAGTTCAGTTGTTTATAGTTCGGTACTTCGGTAAAATTACTTCATTGTTATGGATTTTCTTTTGCTCGCTTTTAAGCACAGTTCTCCCGCAGTTGTTTGAATAAATCACTGAAATTTCCCTCTGACTCTTCATCCACACAAACATTATCTTTGAAATTGAGTCGACGTATGTTTCGTAGCCCAGAAAAGTCAATCCGTATGATATTCAAAGAATTTCCAGTAAAATATGCCTCCTCCAACAACAAATTATTCGCAAACAATTGTTTCGGCAACACTTCCAGCTTATTCCACCGCAGGTCGATCACTTTGAGTTTAGGATTTTTTTCGAACGTTTCCTCACCAATCACTTTCAGCTTATTTTTGTAGAGTGTAAACAATTCCAAGTGCGGCAAGTCGAACAGGACAGTTTCGTCAAACGTTTCGATTTCATTGCGATAAATGTGCAAATGGATCAATTTTTCCAAATTTTTGAAATTGGATCTTTGAACGAATTTCAAATTTAGATCAGCCGAGACCACAAAAACTTTTAAATTTTTAAATATTTTTCCTATTCCATGGGGTAGGTAGGCCATGGTTCCATTGAAGAATACGATACGTTGAACGTCCTGATCGGACTTCCCAGAAACGTGATAAGCTGCTATTGAAGAAACCTTCGAGTTTCGATTCTGTATATTCAAATCAGGCACCTGGCAGGAGTAGCTAGAAAAAAAATGGAATTTTGAAATTTCAAGATTTCCGCTACAGCAGAGTCGTCTTATACCTTGCAACATATCCAAAGTACGCATTATCCCCATAACAGACCAAGCTGACTGTTTTGTTCTCAATCTCTACTTTAGCAATCTCAACCACATCTTGACTTTCAGTAAAGTTTTCTATCGTCCCACCAGACATTCCTATCACTTCATTTATCCAAGAATCAAACAATTTTACGTTTGTATAAATGGCAACGGAATTTTCATCGATCAAACCAGTAGCATTGATCCGTAATGCAGAAATGATTCCGTACTGTACCCAAACGGAACCGGAAAGGACAAAAAATCCACCACCAGAATCACCTTTGTTCGGGGAACCATCACCGCCAGTGCCACAAAATGTCCGCGTTGACGATAAAAACGCCACATACGGATCCGTGGTCAAGCAATAAGACGCATTTAAAGCGTTGGTAAATGCGCGGCGTGGAAATTCTAAGCTAGTTTTTCCGTTGTCTGATATACCCCAACCGACGATGGATCCTCTAGCGCCGTTAACAACCGAACTATGAGTTGGCATGCAAACTGGTCGAATATAGTTGGTAAATTGAACAATTCTGCTGAGCATGAAAATGGCTATGTCAGCATCATATTTGTCGCCGTACACTTTCCAGTCGGGATGAACATAAATCCCTCCTACATCGCTCTGAATAACACCCTTTTCTCTAATCGACAAATTATGCGCCCCAAGAAGTACTAGAACATCGTCAGAAGTAATTTTCAGCGGAGAGTCTTTGTTCTGGACACAGTGTGCAGCTGAAAGTGTATATTGTCACCAATCGATTTTCGTTGTATTACGCTCGACATCGACATACCTGTCAGTACGTGCTGCCTTGTTATCAATGTTCCTCCACAAAAAAACTTTAATTCCTCCACGTAATAGAGTGCCGCCAGAAAGGGCCACTCTCCTCGATGTGTCTCACTTCCACCCGATACTCTGGGATCGAGAATATCCACGAAGCCACAGTAACCGGCGCGGACTTCATCAATTCCGAATTGAAATGTGAGAATCGTCAACATGAAGGCCAAAAAATATTTTTCCGGCAAACCGGACTGTGGTTTCATCGTTACCGAAACAACTTCTTCAAGAAACACCAAACACGAAAACAACAACGAAGATTGTTTGAATCAAATTTGAATGAACTAAATTGCACAATCGTTACACAGACAAATTATTGATAGCAAGTTCGATCGCTGATATTACTAATATCAATTTTAATTGTAAACTGAAAATGAACACTGAATTCTGTGCATCTCAAGCGAACATCAGAAACCTGTTCACTTAGCGCCTATAAATAAACGATCAAACACTGGCGAGAATTTACGCATGGTTCGGACTTTAAGGTAAGTTAATTTGACCATTCTTTTGCGATCGTAATTACCATACCATTCGAAGCATTTTCGATGATTCTGTCAACATTTGTGCCAATGAAAGTCTAGAACAGGTATGGTCGATCGGCGAATTCGTCTTAAACGCTTGCACATTTTATGTCAAAATAATATTAAAATGAGTGCGTTTAAGTACGAAAATCAAATTTTTGTGTCCTCCGGGCGGACAATAGACCATACCTGTTTTACACTTTCATTGGTTTGTGCACTCAACATAATGAAATGTGTGGACAAAAAATATTTTATTGAGTGTGAATGTCCCTTTTACGTTTTGGGTTATCGGGGTAACGGATTTGGATACCGAGAAGACAACATATTTGAAGTGTACTGATTCTATTAAGGACGACAATCATCTGTTATCGATAAAGTCATCAGAAATAAACGACAAGCTTTACAAAGAAGTAAAAGATTTAAAATCAATCTCTTCAAAATTATTAGATCAAATGAAGTAATAGATCAGACAAAAATTGATTGTTCGTGTTTAATGAGAAAATTTGGATAATTATTGGTTGAAGCATTAAGTTCGTTTATTTGAATTGTTAATCAATTCTTCATTATCATATATTGTCGATAACAAGTTCACTAGTAGGCGATAAGCTCTTATACTACTTAGATTTTATACAGCAAAGAACTGGATCAGCTAAATGAAGTAAAAGATTTAAAATTTCAATCTGTTGAAAATACTGAATCAAATGAAGTAATAGATCCTACAGTTGAATTGCTGATAGACTTGCCGTCAGTGGAAGGTTCATGACATAAAACGTTGATTGTTTCCACCGTATGCAAGTAGCATACAAGAAAATTTGTTGTTTTAAAATCCGGACCGGTTGCTGGTTTCTTACCTTATTCCAGTTTTACTTCTTCGATGTGTTCAAATGAATACACACAACTTGGAAGCATGTAGAAAACACACCTTTACAGTATCATTAAATTGATCCCAACATTTGCACGGTTAGTCATCAAAATAAAAATGCTCTAAAATAAGGAGAACTTGCATCTTCAAGACAAAAAGAATTGGCATGTTACTCCTAAGAAGATATAGTGGGTCCAAATTAGGGATTTGGTTCAATATACAGCTATGACGCGGAGTATGAGTCTAATCACTGTGCATACCGGCGATGGTTCGCGTAATAGATATTTCAAGAAGACATTACGCAGTGCTGTAACATTTCAAATGATTCATCCTTTGCTAACTGCCCCAACACACTGTATAACGTTATGTATACTCGACTATCATTTACCCGGAATGTGAAAAGGGATTCTTTAATCTTTGCGCATGGCACGAGGTCACTACCACCCTTGCTTCCCGCAAACTTTGATTATCAACCAATAAGAGAAAATGTGAATGAAGGCAACGTTCATGAATCCCGTTTTCATATTTTCTTCTGCTACATAAACCTTTTGACTGAATTTTCATTTTATCCGAATTTGATAACATTAACGTTTACTCTAAATCTCATTTACCTTGTGCAGATTATTGAAAGCTCAAAGGATATTGACTGAAAAGATAATGTTGAATATGTAGTCGATTTTAGGTATGGAGAGACTAAAAATGCGTTTTTCATTTTTTGTAAAAAAAAAAGATTTTCCATTGAAATTGCTAATCCTTTCAGATCCCTCTGTTGGAAATTTTTTTTCTGCGAAACTTCCTGAAACTGAATTTTATCGAAAACGAAAATTATTTTCCTCTGTTGGTGAAAAATGTTCGAGTTTTCATCGCACAGTGTTCACAGTGAAAGCACATGCATCGGGAAAAAATACTGGTCCTCTGACGATTCCATTTTCCAAATAATTCTGGTTCTGGACGGCCGTTAATTTTCGATGATTCCCACGGAAACTCCGCGCCATTTCTTTCAACTTTCACAATTTCATTTTTATTCAATCAGAGCCTGCGTCGTTAGCGAGGGGTATGTTTAAGTAGTTTGCAGTTTTGATCCCAAGGAAACACTGATACCCAGGAAGAAGTCACACAACAACATCCTAAGGTCTAAGGTCAAACGGAAACAAAGAAATTTCTATTTTCACTTTCAAAATACGTGAGAAGAAAATCTGTTCCGCGATTTGGAATACAAACAGAACCTTGTTATACGATTGATGTGACAAACAGTTCAAAAGATCCAATTTAGTTCGCTCAAGATGCGATCTCTGTACATGTAACACCTATTGACCTTTAACATCGACAAGAAGAAAATCTAATGAAATTCTGTCGTGTAACAACATATCAGTCCAAAAATTAACGGTGCCAATGGAATCGCATAAGGTTTCCAGAGGAAAAAAAAAGTTGACATCAAAACCTGAACTGTGTACGTACATGTACACATATCACGTCAAGTTGTACCTCATATAAAACCTATTCACACAACGTGAACTAGGAAAAACAAGTTCATTTAGCAAAGTCTCAAGTAACCAGTAATTGTTGATGAAAATAACAAAATTTTCTCCTTTGCTCTCTCTGAAAGGATCAATCAAAAACATCCCTTATTTTGACTTCGTTCTCATTTTGCCATTGAGTTCGCGTTAAATGTTGAACATTTTTATTTAACCTCTTGATGCAGAAGAATTATGAATCAACGATTTTATGTGCTACGCAATACAAAGATCATGGACCCCAGAATCTGGGTCAAATGTCTGTATGATGTTGTAAGAGAGCAAATGCGTTTTGAAGCAAAAAAAATATGAACCAACCCCATCATATTGTCGATTTTATAAAGACGTTTTTTTAGATATAAAATTTTCTGTGTACACCGAACTTATGTGTCTTTTCAGGTTTTCGAAATCTAATACACCAAAAGCGACCAGACAAAAGTCATACAATTAGCTGAATGGTATTTTGATGCGAAATAAATTTTATATTTGATATCCGAACGGTGTTTCTAGCATTCGTTTCCTGTGACGCAACAGCCAGGGCCTATTTTTAAGATTTTCTCTTCGTTCGTTTAAATTTTTCTTGATTTTTCTATACGAGAAGGTGAATATAAAATTTAAAAAAACTCAAAAACACTGATTAGCCACAGCCACCGAGCAATGCCTTATTCTACTCTATTCTGGGTTAGAAAAGGTTAAGGACCTCCACTTTCTCCACTTTGGATTATGTCAAGAAGGGATTTGTGCTGAGGATCCATCCACTTTTCCGTGACAAATCAATCATTGCATTACTAATAATCGTCTTCAGCGTCTCTTTTTAAACATTTTAAAGCCGGAAAATATTTATTAGAGAAGTTGAATCTATTACTTCATTTGCTTTACGATTTTTCAAGACATTGACAAATAATCTTTTACTTCATTAATTTTAACAGGAATCTTCCTATATAACAACACACTGTTCTGTGTTCCTCTCATAGCATGAAAGTGAAGCATGATAGCACAGATATAATGGAATCGTATCCCTCGCATATTATTATTGTTTGGCCGGAACAATGCTTTGTTGATTTTATGATCCATCAAGTCACATTAAGGTTCTTAAAAATTGATACTTTTCGTAAATGTCTAAGATTTCGATGTGTGTTTGGCAAAAATCCTGCCATTGTGTTCCATTTAATATTGTTCGAGACGTCTCTATTCAAAACGGTTTTAAAATTGAATTTATAAAAACTCCGGACTGAAATGTTTTTGCGAAAAACCATCTACGTCTACGATACTGGTGTGCGCATAAACTTGATTCATCAAATTGTTCATATTTTTATATCATAAAGATAACCACCCTGGGAAAATTCAATAAACATTTTTATGTTGTCTTGGACGAAACAACTTGAATTTTTCGATAGAAAACCGGATAATCTGGAATGTTGACATCGGAAAAAAAAATTATTTCTAAACGAAAAATTATTGCTTCGAGTGCGTGTCTCTTTAATGTTTTTCATGGTGCGGCTCAAAACAAGAATTGAAAAATTCGCTTTTTCGTCGTACACTTACATGTACTATGTACAGTCTTATGCAAATCCCTTCGATAAACATAATTTTTCAATCTTAAAACTACTTTTTTTCGGTTCGACCAAGAAAAAATTTGTCTGTTAAAGGTCATTGCGGGGTCAGTACTGGTTAGTTGATTGAATGTTTTTTTTTCTTGGTTCCTTTCTGAAAAGGGGTCTTTTTAAAAATAGATTTATCACAAACAAGCAGAATAGTACATCATGTCTCTTGTTTCGTTTATACCGTATGTTACCGCTTTATTTCCGAATTTAATTTTAGAAATGAATGTAGAGGATGTAGCGGGTCAGTTTGGTTAAAAGATTTGAGTTTTTAGCTAATCAGAATCATGCCTTTGGACTATAATAGTAACGTCGATACAGAATCTTTTACTTCATTTCTTTCAACATTCATACACTACATTTCACTATTCATTCTACACTTATTTTGTAGAATTAAGTGTTTTTTGTAGTATTTCGTTTAGCTCTAGTGTAATCATCTGTTAATGGAAAAAGTGACAAAAATGAACGATTATCTCCAGTTAAAGCAGTCTTTATCCAAATATATGTCAAAACAAATGAAGTAATAGATTTTGTGTCAGACTTACAGCAAAAGCTAAAGATTTTGCAGCAACTTTACGACTACTCAAAAGTTATAAAAATTCTCAGGATGACTGCTCTGTAGGACTTGAAAGATTGAAATCTTATTTTGCAGACCTGGATCGTTTTTGCTCATAATTTAATGAAGAATTTAATGAATTTAATGAATGAAATTTCAGAAGGAAGTATTCCAAAATAGTCATATTTAAGCGTAGCACAATCCAATTTCCATTTCCATATAATTCACTGAATGTAAACAGCTGATTTTGTAAACGTCATACAGAAACGTCAACCAATTGTTTCCCTTAGTGAACCTTAGATGAAAATTGACTGCATACTTCTTTATGGAAAGTTTTTTTCAATTGTCTTCAGAATTTTTATAACTTTTCAGAAAGCGTAACGTTGCTTCTAAATCTATAGTTTTTGTTGGTAGTCTGACACAAAATCTTTTACTTCATTTGTTTCGACACAGTTCCAGTCACAGTATATTATGCCTGCAAAATATGAGTTCAATATTTCTAAAAAAAATGGACTGCTGAGGAGCCCAGGATGGCCGACAGTTTATAGAAGGTTACACGAGACTTTGCTGGTCTTTTTTACAACTGAAGTTACTATGAGTCTGCAAAAACTGCAACTCATCGTCTCCCCACTTTCTGAAACCATTTCCAGTGGTCTATTTTGTTTAAAATAGAGTCTTTTGATCACCGGCGTTGTAAGAACGCCTATCCATATAGCTATGCTAATTCGCGTACCACAGTTGTGCCGCCGAATACATAATGATTCTAATTATAATTGCAAAATACCCACAATAATCGAAAGACTGATTTAACGATAAATACAATTATCGTTGCCACTAAGCAAAACCTTTCATGACAAAACGACACCAAATCGAAAGTACAAAGATTGAGGTGTTAAAATGCGTTTCGGAATGTAGTTGAATTGGCTGGTGCCAAAATCTTTTTCTATAATTAAAACGTTTTACCGTCGTCGTTGTGTTGTATATATTCATGTGCAATATAATTATAATCGAGTTTCGTTTTTCAATTAAATTTATTTCGCATTGATTTATGCAACAATGTTCGAACGCGAGTATTTTTAGACGAATTTATTTTGTAAACATTTTTTGTTTGGCTTTTGTTTCTCATTTAGTTTCTTTGTTATAATAAATTCTGTCTTGAAAATAGATTGTCGTTAACGACTGCTATTTATACGTACGATGTATATAGAGTTGGATCCTTGTCTCTATCTATCCGTATATATATCTCTGGCCCTCTAGGTAATTTATCCGTTCCAATATATAATTTACTATCTGGCTTGACGGCACAACATTTTTGGATAGCAAAAACGTAATATTAAATTAAATTGATTTTTATGTTAATCAATGAAAGGAAATTCAAATAATATTGTTAAACGAACGTCGAACCGCATGATACAACGAAAAATAAGTGACAAAAGAAAATAATAATCGGAAAAGGTCATCGGTATATGTTTGCCCCCTTGAGGTATTTGAAATTTAAATTTTTGTTTGAAAAAAGAAAAATGACAAAAACTAACAATAATCGTTCAGAAAAATGTCTCGTATCCTTTATCGATAAATTTCGTTTTATTCCAATCACCGAAATAAGATTTCATGAGTGTGAGACGTAAAATATGCATTGTGGATCTGGATATTGTAAATTATTACACCTCAATAGCCGAGCGCCTCAATGGCGATAAATTAAAATAAAAAAATTTCTTTCGAAAGAATTCTAAGAACAAAATCAAATGCAATAAATCATGGATTTGCATAAACATCGTACATATATGCAGAAGATGCACAAATAATATAATAGAAATGTCCAAGAGGGGTCAAATAATACATCCACTGCCAAATTAATTTGAACTTTTCGAATCATTCAACAATAGAATGCAAATGCAGAAGGGGGTTTAATGGCAATTTGTTGCCATTATGCAATCTCTATTTCTAAGACTTCTAGCTGGTATGGTCATTCACGTATTTATTTGGAAAATGTTTGTTACGATAAATGCAAGAGTTGTGCAAGAACCCAAAATCTCGAAGATTTCTCGACTCACACAATTCTTACTGTGGCTAATATTTTTGCTCTTACTCACAAAAGTATTCGATGAATTCATCTGCTACAGGTTATGGGCTCCGTTTTTTTGAATATTTTTTTTATCGATTGAATATTGAAAATTGAAAAGATCTAACTCTTTAGACGTTGAAATTTATCATTAGTTTCCTTGTCACTCAAAATACAAATTCGGCGGCGTATTTTAGTCGTGAATTTAGAAGTTTTTTAAGAGGCATGGCTCAATGAATTTCGACTTAACAATAAATGTATAAACCGTCCTAAGCAGCTCACAAACGGTGGAGATATAGGAATAGTTTCAGGATATTTCAAATATGAAAAATTATAACTTCACCTTTCAGCTATTTAGGAGTGGTTTAACCATTAATTTTGTTATAAAAGAAGATATTTCTCGTAGCTTATCGCTTATTTTGTCGTTGCTTTCGATATCAGTTGATTAACCATTACCGAACTTTCTCAATTTAAGAATGTTAGCTGAAATACACGCAGTCTCGCCCGAAAAATTCGTAAATTCGGTTCCAGTGAATGTCGTTGTGACTGTGAGAACTCGTGAGGTTCACACGAATCGCCACCAAAAATTATACTTATTACTCCGAGGACTGTGATCTGAATTCTTGTCGAATGTTTAATTTTCAGTTTTTATTCTTCAAACAATTTCTGGTTCATAAATGTTCATACGGACCAGCTGAAAGAAGAAAAAAATCGCAAAAATTCTTTTTTCATCTGCATGTTATTGCCATAACAATAATAATAACAATAAATGTGCGCGCACACACAAGAGAGAGAGACTAATATCATTTTTTCTGTGTTTTGTTGATGTCCTACCGAGATTTAACCTTTCGTTGCCACAAAGATTAGCATCAAATTTTTGCATTTCAGAGACCCGCATGGTGTATGGATATGTTTTCATATGGTTCCATGACAAACAACATAACTAACTATGATACCGAATAATAATAATAATAGCCTGAAGGTTCCGCGCTGTGAAAATGTATTTTATACTAAGAAAAAAAACCACACTCAGCTCTAAAATATCTCATAAAATTTACAAGAAACATAAGAGATTCTCCTTCGCGACCAAAAACGAAGATAAAATTCAAATGGAATCGTAACAATATTGTTGCATTATAATATAACAGCGCTTACGGAATATGGTGCCTGTATCACTGTGATTGTTGTTTTTAATGTTCTGTTCGTAGTTTTGTTTTTGTTGCCTTCATTTTTATGATTGTTTCTTATTATGTGATCGCGCGGCAGAAACAATTCCTCTATGAGATACCATTGTTTTCTCAGAATTACCGACAGGAATGCTAGTGAGCTGTGTGCATTATTTATTCGGTGACGATACGTTGTGTGGTACATAAAGTTAAGATAATTTTCGGATAGAGTTTTTACTGCTGCAGTTGAGTGTGATTGCATTTTGATTCCAGACATTTTCTTTTGCGACTATAACAAGAATCGAACACGACAATGAAGTAAATGTAGAAAGGCGACATGTGTCTCTTTAGCGAATTATAAAAAAAGTGAAATTCCTCTGAATCTTTTAGCTTAGAAGCGTTTGTTTTATAGTTAAAGAAACAAAAGAATCTTCAGCCTATTCGGAACAGAGGTGAAATGAATTAAATTTCGTTTTTCTTATAACTCAATATTGTGAGACACGTCACTTTTCTGCATTTAATTATTCATTTATGAACGCTCCCTTGGTAAAAATATCCGTACATCGCCTTCCACGAAAGATCGACAAAAGTCTCACATAGCCTCACATAGAGCAACCTAGTACCAAGAAAAGTTTAGTTTATAATAATAATGTGTAGCGCAAACATGTCCATATATTACAGACTGTTACAAAAGAAATATGAGGGAATGGTTCTCATTTTATAAAGTCTCTCGTGGCTGTCAAAACCGATACTACTCTCAACGAAACGGCAATTTCTGATGAAAAAAAAAACTGATCGACTAAAGAAGTTGAAAAACTTTATGAGTGGCGCCTTGGAGACATCGTATTTCGATGATATTTTGATTGCTCCTTGTACATCATAAGTTATTGTAAATATCATAAACTTATCATTTTCGGTGCAAACAGTTCAAACAATAAATTTGTTTCGGATTTTTTCGTCGAGATGACTAGCACGGCGACAAAGACATTCCTGCGATTTGTTATGAACCCACACAAAATATTCGAAACAAATTCATCATTGTCAAAACACCACTGGTTGACTGTCCAAACAGTTTTTAAAACGCAAAGAGATTAAAGAAAATCCATAAATTTACTTAAAATAACCCATGAGCGCCAAACTGTCTCATTCATTCACTAAATCAATCAGACTTTTTTTTTCCTCTACTCTCTCGTTTAAAGTCGCGTTCTGGTTTTGATCAATTTTTATTTTTGAATTTTTCTTTTCTTTTTCCTTTGCATCGACTTTTCACTGTTCTGACTCCAATGACACAAATATTTTCAGTGTGTTTCGTACGACGAAATTCGTTTTATGTTTGATCGAATTACAATAATAAACGAATCCGTAGAATGTTAGAGAATTCTACACTCAGTAAACGAATTTCATATGCAGAATTTGCAACAGCTGTAGCAACCATATGAATAATGTCTTAGCAATAATAATAAAGGTTTTTTTACATTTGGCCAAGTTCTGCAACACAAACGAAGATATGTCATCTTCGATGAAGAAGCTTGTGAAGAAGAGGGCTCCATTAATTAACATGTCAAATAACCAGCAAACTGCACATTGATCTTTTGAAATATAAAAAAGATGTAGAAATTATGTACAGGTGGCGCTGACTTCACCTGGTGTTTAAATTCATTGTCTCATGTGGTAGTGGTACTCACTATACTCATGGAGTTGTGCACTAACTGCCGGATAAACAGCTGGTGCTAATTCTGCATACGAAATTCATTTACTGAGTGTACATATGAAAATCGTTAGGCAACCACAACCACACATGTGCCTGGCTTATAGTTGACAAAAACCGCGAATTAGATTTTAATTTGTAATCCAACTTTCTGCTAAAGCAACTCAATCTTTTGGTTTCTTTTTGTCGTTAAAATGCAGGCCGTGTTGAGTGTGTTGAACAAAATTAGTAATAAAAAAACGAATAAAAAACCCAAGATTATCGTTCAACTTAGTCCAATCTCCTCGAGATTAGAGTTATATTCGAATTTAACATTCATCCATTCACGGTTACCCCAATAATTCATTTAATTCTCAGATAAACGGTCGTGTAACCGATAACGATCTGAAATTTTTTAATTTATTTTCTCAAAATTATGCAGCTTCTGCGTTTAAGAAATTTAAATTTTTTTCTGATTTTGTTTTTGAGATAAGATTGTTTTTTGTTGGTCTTCTCTCGTTGAACATATTGACGATAACCAAAATAACACCCAAGTGCCGCATAAAAAAGCAATAAAACCCGAGACATAACTTCTCATTTTATTTATTTTTAAAACGGAATATATAAAAAAACAATTAATATCAATATGACCCATGGTAACCTTTTGAAGCGTGACCACAACATACAAACACTTTTACCTCTAACTGCTCACCGAGATGAATCCACTTTTATAACAAACCAGTCTGTGATATACCCATCTTCTGTACCTTATGAAAAATAATGTGAACAAAAAAAAAACCGACCCGAAGATTCTTTCGAAAGGTCAGTTTGAGCAAGCTGCGTGTGTGTACCGACAACTTTTTTTCTCTCCTTCTTCTTTCGTTCAAAAATTTAATTTTGTTACCTCAGTTAGTTCTTATCGACCTCAGAGAGTCGCATCTTGCACATCATACGCAAATATCTTCCATATAAATGCAGATGCTTTACATTTTGACCCTTCACATTGATTCACCCCTAAATTTTTACTTTTATCGAAATTACCGGCCAGAGAGTGACCATTTCCTTATAAAAATAAATTTTTTCTGCTTTGCTTTGGTGGACACGAATCTATTGTTGTGCCACAATAAATTCATCCGAAAATTTATTAATATTTAAGAAAAACAACTTTGGATATTTGTAGATAATATTGGTTTTGTTTGAATATATTTTGCGTTCAACAATGCGGATGCATGGGCAACGGCTCATATATGCAATAGGATTTTATTTTATATCGTCTTGTATACCCGGTGACTATTTTTCCGTAAGTCCCTTTTAATATTCCTTATCCGTGAGAATATTTTCATGAATTTCAAATTGAAAAACTTTTTCGGACTAAATCCGTTTTTAATGAAGCGTAACGTTTTGTGTGTTTGTGAACAAAGTTTTGTATTTTTCAAACGAGACGCATAAAATATGAAGACTTTTCGATGTTGCTCGTTGTTGAAAAATGAAAATTTGTTGTTGTGAAGATATGAATAATTCGTTGATAAGCAAGTCCATTAGACCAACCCAGAGTACAGTTTTATCTGATGAACTGTTAACATCTTCAGTCGCAAGTGGACGGCCATCGAAAAATTGTAAAAAGAGGAAGTCTGCATTTGATGCCAGGACATCTAGTACTTTTGATGTCAGGGCAAAGACGAAAAAGCGCCAAAATTCGTCGGGAACACATAGCCCTTATCCACAAGCCACAGTAGAGACAGTTAATGAAAAGCAATCGATTCAATTGGAAATTATTTCGGCAACGATATAGTTTCACTGCCTGAGTTCTAGAACTCTTACAAAGGCATTGTCCTGATGTCAGAAATGTTCCCATTCTAAAATCGAGAGATTTGTGAACTTAACACAAGATTGGAGCAAAGAAACACAAGAACTTGAAACAAATAAATCGGTTACTCTTGCAGTTTTTACAGATGAATTGAAATTTCATTTTCGATTATGATTCGCTAGAGTTGTTCATGTGCAAAATGGTTAAGTCTTATCAGAGAAGTTTTTCAGTTACTTTGTCGTCATGATATTACGGTATTACGAGGAATGGTATAAATGTAAAGTGTCGAAAGGCGTTGATAATCATCTCTCAGATCGAAATACATATCGAAATTGTCAGTGGTCAGAATTAGATTACATTACATGCTGCAAAAGTAATTCACTACTTGAGGTAACAGTTTTGAAATGAAAGCAAACTCACTCGTGTTTTTGAACAGCAAGCTTCGGTAATTGCCCTTTCTAAAGGTGTAGAGTTTGAATATTCGAGCCGAAGCCGAAGGCGAAGTATACAACTAAACTTGTCGAAAATCGGTTACTTAAGCTTTTGGTTCAAAAAACATCCTTGTGTGAGTATTCTTTTGTCGCAAAGTTGTTTCCGAATTAATTAGTTATGCAGCAGCATCCCAATGTAGTCCGGTTTATTGTCTGGAAAAGTTGAATTTAAAGGAATTCACGTACAGTCAGAGGCAGTGAAGTTTCAGCATGAATACGCTTCAGCTGTTTTTCAGCTGATCCAAACATACAATCAAAATATACATCGTTATACAGATGAAGCTGCTACACACACGCGAGTGTTATTGGTAAAACCGTATAAAGACGAATAAACAGTTTTGATTGTTTGTGTCAATCAGCTGAAGCAAATTCATGCTGAAATTTCATTGCCTTTAACTGTAAAATGAACTGAGAATATTCTTCATATAATGGATCATTTTCGCGAGGGGACAAACTACTATAATACTCTACTTTCACATAGGACGGACAATAAAATGTGTTACATAGATAGATCTGATGAGTTTCTCACTTCTCACTTTGGATGTATTTTTTGCGCAGGATTTTTTATGATATTTCATTGCAACAGGTTAACGACTTTAAATCTTTGAACGACATTTTTATTTTCAATTTCATTTAAATTTTAAAGGATTACTGAATACTGCAAAAATATTTGTATGTCATCGTTCCATCGAATTCCCCAGCCCCCAGCCATTTATTTCCAATAATTTTCTTTTTTGTTATCTCAATCTCGCAGCGGATGCAAAAATTTGCGCCGAAACAATGAATTTCAAACTGAACAAATTAGGTTGGAAAATTTTCCGATAAAACATTTTGACATTCGAAAATGTTATACAATGTAATTGATTTCTAGTTCGAGCAATGAGCCCCAACCACATACATATTATTTCAGTTGCGACCATTTTATCCATATTTTATCGATGGGCATAGAATATTTATTTGATGGTCTGATGGTATGGCTATACCAATAAAATGTGATGAAATTTTTATTTTTTTTTAATATTTTCGGTTGATAAATTTTGTAAATGCTGATAGTGAACGAGCACACAAAGGGTAAATTGAATGATTGATTGATGTGATAAATTATGTAATCGAAAAATATCAACTTTAAATAAATGTGTGTGGAGAGTGTTATACATAAATGAACAATCTTTCACAGAACGCATCACATTAAACCATATACCAGCATAAAAGTATCATCAGATTTATCAGCATATTTTTTTGATTAAAATTAAATTCTTTTACTAATGGTATACGCAACAATCTGGGCGATATTTACAGAGTCAATTTGATTAAATCTTTATCCTTGTCAATGAACCTCAACAAACGTTCTCTTTTGTTCATTGAATGTTGTTTTGGCTTTAAATTATGTAATCGGAAAGTCAAGCCACTTCACAGCCACGACAGTCGTTTTAAGAATTTTCTTATATTTGTAAGAGTCAAGAAAGAAAGAAAAAAAATCAAATTAGGGTCAAGTGAACACAAATATATTTAAGCAACAAAACGACAGCGTAAAAAAGTGTCCTTGTGTTATCCCACTTAAGAAATTCAATATCCTAAGTGGCATTTTCCGAACATATTGAACCCCCACAGATGTGGAAGACTAAGTGGGTAAGTTTGTATTTACAATTGTAAAACTCACGTAGCTTTTTAGAGACAACTGGTCATCTATTAGCTGTAATAACCACAAAATTAGATGAATTCTGGCTAGAGAAGTATATTATGTTAATCCAATGAAGTAATAGATTTCTTATCATAAACTATGCATAACCTTAAGTAAAAACTTAATAGACTCCGGGCAAAAATCATTCTACGACTTGTCATTTGTAAAAAGATACAAGCAAGATATCCCTCTCTTAGGGCTTAGGGTAAAGACTCTTTACTAAAGAGTTTAGTGACAATGTAACAGTTGAAAGTATCTCAATATCACAGACCGTGCTTACTTCCAGGTCGATTTTTTTTATTTATTAAATAGTTGGTTGTGTTGATCGTCCGACGATTTTACTTTTTATTGTCGGCTGACACTCATTCAATTACTCGTTCTCGTATATTGATGTACACTTTACTTTTCAATATACGTAAAAAGTTATGCGATGGGGTGGTGAGAAATTGCATTAACATGAAGAAATTTGAGGGACATTTTATTGGCGTGAACAAATGAAAAAGCAAAATTTTGATTTTCGAAATTTATTTGGTGAAAGAGCTACTGATTATTCCATCAGCTTCATGGACGGGATATTAAATTTTATTTTCCTCCTATCGTCGTCATAAGATCAAAGCCCATTAACAACGATTCGTCTAATTGTTTTTTATGACTGTGTATACCTTTCAACTAAACGAGTCTACTTCCACTCAATTTGTGATTAAGAGAGTTTATTAAAAAAGAATTTATGAAGCAAAAATCCACAAAAAGATTACCGACTGCTTTCTTGTTTGATATCATTTTTTTGTCTCTTCTGTTTTTCATTTAGAACATTACCTAACCCTTTTGTCATTATCCCATTTATATATTTTTAACTTCACCCATCATCTCACGGTTAAAAAACAACAATACTTTGCGTGATACCGAAGTAGAAAAAAATCGTATCTCCCCTGGTTATTAACAAGTTCGCCTCCCCCAAGTTTTATTTGAATTTGAAATTACAAAACATTAAAGGAGTCATTTTCATTGTGCGGTTTGTAAATATAGCTCAATGTCTATATTATATCGGTTTAGTTATATAGACATGTTTGATGGTCTTATAAAAACAAATCCACTAACTCTAACAACACATGGAAAAAATGAACCGAATTGTACATTGATTTAGGCATATGCAGATTTGACTGTCGCTGTTAGATGAAATTTAAAAGATTTGTAGATTTAATTGAGACAAAGTAATTCCTAATACGCTTTCACGAAGGAACAGGTTCTGTGTGTTCAATTGGTTCCACATGTATTTCATCACTTAGAAGTATCGATTCAGGTATCGATTTAAATTCTTAAAATATCTTGAAATTGTCGAAAATTCCTGTACCGATCTTAGACGGATTATATAGTTCGTCTAAGGTACCGGTAGAGAAAAGTAAAATTGGCAATGTTTTCTGATTTGGAAGTTGTTGTGATTCCACAATAAATTCGTTGAACAAATGAGAATCTAGATTTTGGTTTTCTGAATAACAGTTAAGTATGGTGCCCACTCAACAAAAAGTACTCAGTTAGAAAGCCGTGAGAGAGCAAACTGTCAAGCAAACAAAGCAAAAATTGAAAAAATTCAATTTTGTCTCTCACACGCAGTACTTTTTTGGTAGGTAGAAATCAAGCCTATGGCTAGCAACACGTCACACAGTGTTTCAAAAATCCGAAAAAACAACGGAGAAAAATCTTATGGAAAAACAACGGATTTTCGTGATTTTTTTTCTTGTGTAAGGAATCTATTTGAGTATTAGATATACAGATACAACGATACACTTTAAAAGAAATACGAAACCCATCCCCATTTGTTAGCCCGTTCATGAATTTTATGTATATCAATCGAAAGGTAATTTCAGTGGCTTTCAAACGAACTACATCTTAATACACTTTGACTTTACTGTGGACTTTTATGGCCGGTCAAAGTCAGTGAACTAATATCTGAAAATTATGATTTAACTCCAGTCGCACTCCAGTTGCAGTGAATTCGAAAGCAATTAGAAAATCACTAATATTGCTATCATCTCATCGTCTGCATCAGGAGGTATGACAATTTTCGTGCCAAAAATAACTTTAAAGTGGTCATCATAGGGTATTTTGAATAGCTGTCGAATGACCTCAAATTAGATGAGCTAAATCAATGAAATTTTATTTTTCATGTGAAATAGACATTTTCTCCCACTCGCTGCGCTCTCACCCTCAAACAAATAACTATGAAGTACCTTCAACCTGCAGAATATTCTATTTTAAGAATGTTGTCACTATTTTAAAGAAAAAACGAGCAAAAAATATAAGTTTTCCACAAAATCTAAAAAAAAATGTTGTTTTGTCTCTGAGAATATGCTGTTAACCCCACAACCTCCAGCTACCTACGAGCGAGAAGGAACAAACATTTGGTAATTAAAAAAAGAGAAAAATGTTTCGAAAGCTCCGAATCGAAACCGTTTGCTAGAAGACCTGGTCGTCCTTTATTGTCATTCGTAATTAAAACATTTTCTTTGTGACAAAAATCAAACGTCCTGATCCGAAATGAAATTTGCAAATTCTATAGAATGTTGCAATTGTCGAGTGAAACGAAATGGTGAGTTTCTTTAACATGTTCAATTCACCAGCACAGACTTATCCCTAAAAATGTCAAATTTTTCCTTTGCAACAAACAAATGAATTGGGAAAAGATTTTTAATTTTATTGAATATATCACCATACCGTGGCAAATCAAATATTTATATCGTTGTTCCATTGTTAGTGAGTACGATTTCCCGTTTCGTTTGCTTTTATTTCCCTGCAAAAATTTAATGCGATATTTACGTGAAATCACTACTAACCTACATATATTCCAAAATATATTTATTTTACGGACAAAAGAATGCAAAACGAAAAAGGTTTGTCGATCAAAATCAACAACCAAATTCCGACAAACTCCCTATAGCTCGGACCCAAAAATTCACGAAAATTTAATCTAAAATGTCCAGTCGTGTGAACAGAAAAAATATTTTTGGCATAAATTTATACGCAACCATTGCATGAACAAATACATTTCTTGGATAATTTCCATGTGAATCCTAATTCCTTTGTGCCTAACAACAAAAAAAAAATATTTCTTCGACAATATATCGACTATTACCTGCAATGGATTTTCTATGCAAATATTATTCTACCCATAAGGGGATCAAGATTATGATTTTATATGAGTATACGGCAAACTATTGTCCTCTCCAATCCTCGTTCAACAAAAACTGGTGTATGAGTATGTGATGATAAGTTTGAACAACACACCAAAAAAATCGTAACTTGCTCTTATTGTCGATTCATACAGATCTTTTGATCGAAACGTAAAATATTGACATTGGTTTTTTATCGTCCTTCTAAGCAAAAAAGCAACGGCACCGTAAACAAACCATCCCTTCAAATCGGTAGAGTGTATGCAAACTGTGAAAATATTGCAAGTAAGTGTTGCGACCCATTACAACAACAATACTCGAAAGGAAATTGATTTTCCCTTCTTCACATAACAATTATCTTCTTTCACCGTAACGATATGTGTATGATTACAACAAAAACCAATAAATGATTGTCGTTTAACATGTTACTCTCTATCGATAAATATCAACTAAATGACCGCTAAGTGGACACATGCTTAGTTATATCCATAATGACAAAATTATATACCTAAATCGACACAAAAGCAGACATTTAAACCGAGAGAACAGATATGGATACCATACCGTACACACCACTCATATAATATAGCATTAGAGCAAATCGCCCCCGCTGAGTAATTGTGCTAATGTAATAGAGGAATTTTCATTCGGTTATATTGGGTTAGGCATATCATGTCCGCACGTTTTTAAGCGGGAGTGACGCAAGCCCACTACCAAAAAACTATAAAAAAAACTTTTTTGGTGACGGCGGATCATATTTACCGCAATTTTTTGACTTCTCCCCCTTGGCTCCAATGGCCTCCAAACTAGGACCCAACAAATTTGTAAAAGAAAATTTTAAAAGAATAAATTTGCGTCACAAGTGGCAGATGTTGAGAAAACCGAATCATCTGCCACTTGTGACACAAATTTATTTTTGTAAAATTTTCTTTCACAAACCTTTTTGGGTCAATTTTCTGTTGATAAAACTTTTGCGTAAGACGCACAATGCGTCACCCTCAGCTATATGAGTGATTTTGTAAGTAAGATAAAGGACTTGCGTCACATATACCCTGTAAGGGTTTTTTGACTGATATACAGTACATTCATATTATACACGGAGTTACACTGTCTGAACGTATAAATGACTGAATAATTTCAGGAAAAATTATATCGTGCCAACGACACAGGGGTATAAAGTATACATTTTGTCGCTACATAACTAGTGTCTTGTTTGAAGTGGTTATTTATTTGATATGATGTGACCTATAGGACCGGCCATACCATCTCGTTCGGAATGAAAAACAGAGCAAAGAAATGTGAAAACCAGACCATCATTGAGATGATTTATCGCGATGTGATTGTGACCGTGGAAGAAATATTTTTATCTTTTTCGTTGACTTCGTAAGCACCGCAACCACTGTAGACTGTGGTGCGGAAAGAAATTATTCTTATTATAACTGAAGATTCATTAGAACTTAATTTTATCGAGGTATTTTGCCATCGAAAAGCATTGGCATTGTAACAATGGGTTTTTGTGCTTATAAGATAGGTGGGTCGAGTCCGCACGGATTACTTTTTAATATTAACACGAAGTCAATAGCTCGTTAACCGTAAATGGAAATTTTAATTGTTATAGTTAATCGAATAGACGAAATCTGTCTTCAAAGTAGTGTCCAAGCCGAACCGCTATTCCACAAATCCTCGTTAATATTGCGTCATCAGCTTGCGTCAAAGTACGGTAACGTTTACGATGAGGTACATAATCGGTCAAGGCTATTCTGCCAACTGATTGAAATGGCTGTAAATTTTGGTTTTAATCAAAAGTTCGTCATTTTTCATATAAAGAATAATGTGAGTCAGTGTAGGCGCCAACACTAACGCTGGCAACATCATAATTTCATCGAATCGCCTCTTACATTTTAGTCAACGGCTCTCACATCTGCACTGAATCAGAAGTGAATTAAACCGAAATGGACAAAGCAAAAATCCTATTTTGTACATTAATGTCCACTTAACAGTACAAACAATTCACAGCACAATGTGTGTCCAATGTAACATAGATCCAAACAATTGATTTTGTCTGTTTTGTGGGTGATTTATTTCGAAATGACAAACCGCAAAATAATTTTTCTCAGGTAGGTACACGGAACACAGTTATGTGAAATGCGGTTAAAGATCTTCGGATCGGGAGACAGAGACACTTTTATTTATCGAAAAAGATTTATTTTTGTGTAGTGGAAATATTGCATAAAGGTGATCGATTGCAGGTATAGGAAATGCGATGTGTATTTCTCTCGGACACATAACGTAACGGTTGTTCGTAGATTCCGAGTATAGATGATTAAGGGATAATTTATTGGATTTGTTCATGCCAATTTCATAGGAAACACAATTTTAGAACAAATGCTTGTAATGACCTTTGATGGTATCACTCCTGCGACATCGATTTACACGATTTTGTAAGAAATTGATTGAAAATTTATGAGTTGAAATCGATTGGCTCTACTTTCTTCGAAATTTCCGACACACACACACATACAATCCAATTAATTTATTAATTTGTTTCATGTACACAACATTAATCTACCGCGTACCACTTCTGAAACATAACAATTATACAACAAATATCCCTCGAATAATATGCTTGAGCAGCGGTGTATATGCCAGGGCGTAGTTTCAATTTACATGATTAACAACTGGTTCATTGTCGGAAATTTGTTCATACAGATCCATTTTACTTCATCAGTCATTTTGATTAGGTAATTATAACGAGTTGCAGGGTTCGTGTATTCCAACATCCCCAAATCATTATGTTTGATTATGCTTTCATATACAAATTGAATTGGTAAACATTTCGAAGGAAATTTGGTCTAAGCCAACGATTTTCGATGTTCACATGAGATCGGTGAAAATTGATTTGGTTTTCTTCGGCAAAGCATTTAGTAATTGAATATGAACACTGAGCAGACAGCTTTCGTGATTTTTCAGTTTTTTTGAATTTTGTTACGAATACAGTTAAAGTCGACCAAATTTATATCAAAATTTACTTCGTTTTACCAATTGATTTAGTAGTACAAACACACTTCTTAAACATCCTTGTAAAAACGCTTCCTATCACACGCGTAAATACGTATGTCTTAAGTGTGTTTGTACTTGTGGACCAGCTGGTAAAACAGCTGAAATAAATTTTGATACTTTGATTGACTTTAACTGTAATTGCAACAGTTAGTCGAAGAGAAGGAAATACATTTTGAGTCTTTTGTTTTTTTGTTTTGTTTTTTTTTTTTATGCAACGACTGTACGTACATACTTCTAACGTGAAAATTTTTGGACTAAGAATTAAAATATTTGTTCTGGAAATGCCAAAAATACAAAAAAATCCGCTGAGAATCATTGAAGTGGTGATTTTCGGAGTGGTGATTTTCGGAGTGGTGACTTTCGGAGTGGTGACTTTCGGAGTGTTGAATTTCGGAGTGTTGAATTTCGGAGTGGATATTTTCGCAGTGGTAACTTTAACCTGAGGACTTTAGCAAGAGTTTCAAGCTGAATTATCCTTAGGATGTTGTTGAGGACTTAGAGTAATCATATAATTCGTCTAAGGTTGAGGAAAAAAAAAGACGAAACCACTCGATTCGGTCAAGAAACGATTATGAAATCATCTTCATTTCACACAGATTCGTTTTGAAGACCGAGAGACGACAAGAGATACCGTTCTCAAAGTAAAGAAATCTAAAGAAATTGTCTAAAGTAACTCCTTAGAAACCACTTGTGTCTCATACAGCAATCATGTAAGTTTGTACCTCATCATATCTATGTAATAACTATTCACTAAACCCCATCAACCAATCCAAACCGAAAATATATCTGAGTTAATCATTGCTGCTGTAAAATCAGTTGTCATTTATGTGTATCACGTATCATAAATATAATAGACCAGAATCATCACCGAAGAGTCAGAGATGCCTCTGGCCCAACTGAACTTAGTTCATGCCATTCTACTAATGTAAATGTATACCTCCACTTCAATGATTTCTGGAGAGAAAAAAAATACGTTAAACTCATTCAATCTCCCCTTCGCTTAACCCATACCCCCTACATTCGTTTTCCTCTCTTTTGATACCAACACAACAATATATCGTGAACTATATCATTCATTTGCCTTATATGTATACCATATCGAGCTCGACTCTGTTTGATTTGAAATCCAAAGAGAGCGAGATTGTTTGCCTGTGTAGATTGTCGGGTCATATACAATGCATACAGAGCAAGTATTGCCCTGTGTGGATATAGTATAGATGTTTTATATTCTCGGTGTGATTGTATGTTACGTGATTTGTACAACGAATGCCGTTAGCAGCGAAATGCGGAGTTAACATCAATAGGCGGAGTTTGTTAGCGAACCGAGGTGTACGAGTGGAGTGGGATATAAGCAAGTATTATATACAGTTGGTTTAAGTTGTCTCGTAGGTAGAGTGGGGCTGTAACAGGTCGTGTCGGTCGGGTCGGGTCGTGTACCTTTTGCACTGACTGTGCATCCAGTCAGGCTCTAGAAGGCCTTTTGAGCGGCTGTCGCTTTGGTTTTTCGTAAAATTTTCTAAAGTCAGAGTTCGTGTCGCTTTACTCTTTTTTGCATTAAAGTTTATGGAGACTCATCAATTTTGATTTTTTTTAAACAAAAACCGTATAAGCGAATGAGTTGTACTTTTTAAAGTCTGACTATTTTGTAAAAGAAAAAAAAACATTTTTTGTCGATATATCAGAGGAAATATATGAAGTGAGCGGTGGTGCTTCATGTGGTGATTTGTTTTTAAAATACGAAAATTTATTTATTGGATCAATTTTCGTTGTTGCTGGTTTTTTCACATCTGTGCAAATATTTATTCTCGAGAAATCATCGTTCGACTCATGAAAGTAATAATTTACGTTGTTTGTGAATGACATTCCGAGGGCAAATCGGTTATCGCACATGAAAATTAATTTAGCAATAAAGTCGATGTGTGTGCTAAAATAATATCGTTGTTCGTATAAATACAATAAAAATACAAAGTTTCAAGTGAAGAGACTCTTGTGATCGAACGGATTATGAATTATTGGTGAAAATTGGAATGTGTGATGGATAACAATTTACTGAATCACTGAACAGGATTTTGACAAACCCATATCTCGAGTGATGTTCTATGTGAAAATTTAAACAGCAAACAGAAAACCAATCCAAAACAAACAGAAAATTCCAAAAACTTTGTTCCAAAACAATTTGCCAAAATAGTTCAATCAACGGAATTTTGTGGTAGTGTCGGCCCCAACAGTGGGGTCCCAACCAGCAATATTATTACTCACAATTCTCTAAGTGCGTACGGAGGTGGCATAGTTTGTCCATCTCCGTCCGCACCATCCGGTTTCTTCAATCACTGTACGCCCAGCTCGGACATCAGTGCACTTGAGCTCGGTTTTCCTCGAGGCATGGCACTAGTGGCACAACCACCGCCAAGTGCTTGGCGTGAACCAATCACCACGTCGCACATGGCACCGGTGATACAGGCGAAAGAGGAATTGACCAATCTGTCCGCACCGGGCATCGGATCAATGTCCAGAGATTTGGTGCAACAGAGTACGACGCCCGGATCGCAGGCGAATAGTTCGCAGAGTGGTGGATCGCAAATCGATGCTAAAGCACAGGTGATAGAGTGTGTTGTGTGCGGTGATAAAAGCTCAGGAAAACATTATGGACAATTCACTTGTGAAGGTGAGTCGGAACATTTTTTGTTGGTTTTATGGTTTAAGGAAAGGAGAGTAATTGACGAAGTGAAGTAGTCTGGAGTGGTGTTAAAACTCCACGAAAATTTAATAGAAATTCAACTGAGTTGAATAAAATCGAAAATTCAATTTCGTTAGCACTAAGCAATCCCAAATTACTTCATAGTTGAAATATGGGTGCTCTGTTGCCTTGTTGAGAAATGTGTCGTAGGGCTGGAGAAAATCATTGCTTAGGGCGAGCACAGAAATTGTTTTTCGTTAAGTGACAACTGTCAAAGTTCACTATCCATCTCTCTCCTCTACCCATGTCTGCGATATGGGTAGCCTTCTTAAAACTGTCAAAAACTCGTGAAACTAGTAAATGTTGACGAATAATTGCTGTACGTGCTCTTAACCTGTTACAGACGGAAAGCATATGACCAGTATTATTATAGGGTCTATTACTTCCATTAAAGTATCTTTAATCGGTTCATTTCAAATCTTGTACTTCAATTGTTTTAACAAGCATTTTAGTATATAAAAGACCATATTACCCAGAGCTAGTCATTATTTTTGTCGTCGTTATCGATAACAGATGAATATAGCCGTTTGTGACAGGTTTTCCTGTTTTTCGTGAACTTGAAGTTTCGTTAAGTTTCTATGAATATTCGTCTAATCACAGTTTATATGCACAGGCATATGCAAAACTGTAAGATATCGAATGCAGCAACAATTCTGTGATTTCGATTGAATGACCTATAACTAGTCAAATTGAATAAAAGCTTGAGAGACTGAGGAAAATTGTAGTGAAAATTGAGGAACAAAAAATCGTGAAACTTCTGAAAAATAGGACACGCTACAAACATGCTGAAATTAACGGGCCTTAGCCATTTAACTAAATCAACCTAACCAAATTTCCCACTATATTGGCATGGTGTGGATTCCACACCGTGGATAAAATACAGTTTTGACCCGGAAAGTAATAATTTTGCTCAATCAATTAAACTCAACTTGTTCCAACGACCCAATTTTGCGAGTTCCACACGGCCTTTTTTTAACCGAATTTCTCGCTCGTACACCAATCAAATATATCAAATATCCAACCACCAACCGACTGTTTACCTCTCTATTCCCTTTTTACCAAAATTACACCACAAATGACTCAATAATCCCCGTAAATCAAAATATCCCATTATTTTATTTAAACAACATTGATTTAATAACCGCATACACACACTCACCCGACGCCGCTCCAAAACTCCCAATACATAATCAATAAAACATGAAAATCATAAAAATAAATTTTTGATCACATAATATCCGGTTCATAAAGCATAATAAAAATGTTCCTTTTATAACATTCATTTAACATCTTTTTTTAACCATAACTGTGAGTTAAAGTCACAGCAAACGAAACAGGGGGATGATTTGGGTATTGCTTTGCATCATGAAGAAACAACGACAAATTATAGTCAACCCTTATACGGTCTCAATGTTCAATATGAGTATTCAGATTCGGATGTATTACAAAAATCTATTTTTTTTTGTCTTATACTTTGTGTTGTTACATCATACACTATGTGGAGGTTTGGTACAGATTTTTTTGTGTATCTGCCGTTTTTCGTTTAACTTTTCCGTCTTTTGGCATAGCATTCTCTGTGCTTAAACAAGGAGAAAAAATTGTAATAATCGTAAAATACCTCCCCAATGTCAAGCCCCCCGAAAAAAAACCCTCTTTCTGGATGGGATTTTATGTTTTGTATAAACATGTCTTATGTCGCTTTGATTTTTGAAGACAATTAATCAGGGAAGTATAGGAATATTGTCGAGGAAATTGTGTGTAAAAAACACACAAAAAAGGAGCAAAGAAAAAATCGGATTTTTTTCTGTTGACTTCAAGTTATTTATCCGGGGACATTGTGCATTCAACGATGCATGAATGGAATGGAAGAAGCAAAATCTTCTTCCGAATGGTAAAAGATGAGTAGGAAGAATATCACAGCGATTTTATGATGAAGATTAGAATAATAAAAAGATTACGGCGGCAGAGCCGGCAGAGTTGTATTATTCCACTGTAATGAATGACCTTTACATGTTTATAAGATAACTGGTAAGCGTATGCATTCAGCATTTAAACTGTTTTAAAGAGACGAATGCAAATTTCAATGTAATCAAGTTTGGTCGCATTGAACATTATGTTGTGTCTTGAGTGGCTCGCATAAAATGTATTTTGCTGCACACAATCAACCTGAATCGCTCAATTTGTCTTTCTGAAATTCAAAACAATATAAAACCCGGAGAATCTAAAATCTATTTCAATTCACAGCGTTAACCATACGTAATAATCAGCGTAAAAGATCTTTTCACGTGGCTGATGTCGTTGATAAATAAGTTTTTTTTCCTGTATTACTGTAACGCACTTAAATGCAACGAAACTGCACTTTGTGAATTAATTTACGGTTTTGCCGTCTAAATTCGTAAGCGCAGGAAAAATTACACGATTCAGAGAGTTTTATTGTGCTGGTGTGATGAACACGATTGCGGTGTTATTCGATGCTGATTATGGAACAAAACTTTTTTTCTGTTCTCTTCCACTGTTCTATCTGTTCCAGAAAGTCATTAATTTTAAACTTATTAATTTGTACGGACGACGAGACAATTGTGTGTGCCCACAGCATTGTCATTTTCTTTGTTGGTTCTTCTTCAAAGATAACATCGAAATTGTTATTCGAAATGAATTTGAGATTTTATATGGGTCGAAGAGTGTCTGTACAACTTTGAGTCCCTGTCAATTATTTTACCAGATTGATGTTATAATAAACTAAAGAGTTAGGGACGCTAAGTCATAGATATCAGTAGCGGAGCAGGTCTAGTCAAGTTCAAATCAGGTTTTTATGTTCAGTTCTAAGACAGGGCCTATTTGGAGGAATCGAATTCTTAAAAATTCCTAAAAATTCGTTTATTTGTAAATTCAGAAACTTAGGAATTTTTAAAGAATTTTTTGGAATTTTTAAGAATTAAATTCCTAAAGTTATGTCTGGTTTCAGGCGCAGTCGTAAAGTACTTTACTCGCTTCGTTTACGCCGGATAAATATGTCTTTTATCAGCATTAACCGACTGATTCATAGGAAACAATAAAAACCGACCGAGCGCCATTCTCTTCCTATAATTTTCTCTAAACAATTTCCCGTCAGTTTCTATGCCGCAAAGATTCATTCAGCATTTCAATTTTATCGACTGTAGCCAAGCTTGATGGTGCATACAAATACAGTCAACGTTGTACTGTAACTCAATTTCTTTAATGAAAATGCATCCAATACAGGAAAAGTACCTCAACCGTCAATAATTTTGCGGCAATTTTTAACGAGCACAAATATCGTTTAAACGGTTCAGAAACGTTGAAATGTTCAAATTATTAGACGGACGATATCGAAAGGAAAACACAAGTTGGAAAGTTACCGTTGTAATTGAGCTGATGAAATGGGAAATTTTCTTTTGATTTTCTACTGCGTCTTTCGCTAAAGTTTCAATTGCTGAAACTTTTACGTTCCAATTTATGTAGACGGAGCTTTTACGTATCTGTAGTGTGATTATGTGGAGAGTTATCTTTAATCTACAAAAGTTACGCTGTAGGAGTCATATCTTTTGCACAATGAAATCTGTTACTTCTCTGAATCGAGTTATTTTTGACAGATTGAGACCAAATCTGCTACTTCATTAGTTTCAACAGATATGTCACTATTAAAGTGAGCAGAAAGCAGAGGTTTTAGCTTATTTTTGTCGACGCTGTCGATAACAGATGACATCCCTTTTTCTTGGTTGGTATACCTTGTCAACACAACACACCAAGAAAGACATCCCATCATCTGCTTCATATTCGACATTGAAATTTTGAAGGTTTCAATTCTCGCGTAATTATCCGAATGAAATTTCGTAGATCTGTGTGTCGTTCGATAAAAACACATTTGCGATTCATTTTTAATGGGATGACGGAAGGATTTTTTGTGACTCTTTTTTCCACTTACCACTAATTGGGTCATTTGGGTCACTGGTTACCAAAAGGTGCGTCGGGCATTCTGCTTCAAACTTGACTCGGAACAGGCGTCAACATACGAATTTTAGGTAAAACTAAGCAAATGAGTGTCGGCATTTGCCCGATTAGCCCAAATGACCAGTTCGGGCCTGGTAGGTTCCGTTATATATTAATGAATTTACCGACTCTAAACTAGACTTTAATGTAGATAGTCTTTAAAATTGTAAAAGTTCGAATCGGTATGAAATTACAATTCAAATACTTTCATTAACAAAACGAAGTAATAGATTAGAAGATCGTTAATACAGTCGACGCCAGTGAAATTTAGATCTGAATTTGCCTCAGCTGTTTTTCAGCTGGTCTTCTTATAGAAACAATAGTAGATTAAGTCTTTGTTTAAAACTTTTTGTTTTGCCAAGTGTCCCACAAAAGGCAAAATGCAAAGTTCCAGACAATTACTCACTAAGCCACCGAGAAATGAGTTTAGTTTGCATGTCAATGAAGTAATGACACATTTCCTATGTTTTTATTTGAGCGGACCAGCTGCAAAACAGCTGAAACAAATTCTGGGCTAAATGTTACTGACGTTCCCTGTACGTCGAGTAGAAATCTTTGAGAAATCAATTTAAAAGAAATAATTTTGTTGACTGAACGAATAAAAATAATTTAAAAAAGAGACTCACATTGAACAACCCAATCTGAAATAATAACGTTCGAACACCCGTTGCCCATATCACTTATCCCATAATCATCCAAGGCAATTATAATATTAAAAACCGCACACTTCATAAAGTAATTGCATTTTTCATGAAATATTTACGATGCGTTTGGGTAATAATCATCTGAGTAGAATACAATTTCTCCAAGCTCAACTTGAACGGAAAATGATGTGAGCTGCACAAAAAAACAAAAAAAATCTGTTTCTGTGTAAGTGTGTACGTTACCGGTCCATGGATAGATGGATGGATGGCACGATATTTTAATGCCGCACTTGAAAACATGCATTTTGACGTTCATCCATTTATACTCATGAACTGTGTCCAATTAATGTGAATAAGCAACTTTAATGTATTGAATGACGAGAGTACTGCATGCAGAGTTCTTTAAGACATTATATGCTATAACTATTTCAGATGATTTTATTGTGCACTGATCGTAAAAGCTATCGACATGGAAACAACGGTCGGTTCAGTCAATGTATCTAAGTGGAGCTAAGTTTGTGTAGATTTTTTAACTGGCTTTGCAGTGAAGTTTTTAATTGCAAAAGATTATGGATTCTTAACGTTTGACCTATTAATTCGACCTCGTGTTCAGTGGTTACTCTGTGAATGGATTTCGTTAGAAAATTTGGAAAAGTTCCATGCAGAGAAGATTTCCGCTTGAACAGACTTCTGAACATCGACACTTTTTCATAAAAAAGACTTATCGGCTAACGCAGTGCCGCTTTTAGCTTTCGGGCGCCATCGGGCAATAGGAAAAATAGGCGCCCATTTAGTAAAGCTAAATTTTTTTTAAGGACCTCGGGCGCCATTTTCTTCTGCTCCACTTCGGGCGCCACGGGCATTTGCCCATTTGGCCCATATGGAAAAGGCGGCACTGGGCTAACGACTGACGAGAACACAAAAACCTTGACTTTTTCTCATTGTATCGCCTAGATCGGTCTCCTGGGTTGGGGGAATACAGAACTCCCATTAGCCAAGAGAGTGATATAATGGCGTTTCTGGAAAAGACCTCAAAGCTGAGGAAGGAAAAAAAATCAAAATTTGGTTCGAATTTGGTTGTGGGAAAAGGTATGTCCTCTGGTACTGACGCGCTGGCAATGATATAACAAGTTATCGAAGAATCATCAGATATATATGTGAATGCCCCTCACTGCAACATCTCCATACAAATGTCTCTAACAATGTTTCTTCTAGAGATTTCAAGACAGAAAGACATACAGACAGACTTACGCCTTACAGTGCTTGATCGTGTAGAAATCTTTTATCTCCCAGTACAACCCTGAAAAATACTTAAGATTCAAATGTTTGCTTCAAATTTCAGCATTATGCGTAACTCATTTGTCGCGTTTACTTTTTAAACAAGTTGTGAACTGTTATCTTGATGATTCTGTGTTCCTCTCCACAATTCCACATCCACCAAAACCTATTCACGTTTATAACCTGTGTGTGTGTGCGAGAGTAAACGAAAATTCAGCACCTTCTGCGTGTTACAATTAACCGCACAGTGCAATGTAATGTGAACATTTAATCCGAAAATAATTGGTTCTGTGTCACCGAAATACTGAAAGATCATTTCGTACACATAAATGTGTGTCTACACACCATAGTCATTAAAACCATCATCATACCTTTGGGGGTTTTTGTAAATTAATATTTACATAATGTTTGAATCACATGTCATAACCGAAATTGATATAAAAGGATATGAGTGATGAGAGATGAAATGACATGGAGCTGAATGTGTTTAATTGTTAGCGGGAGCTCACACTGTTGAATATATCCACCGCAGCATACATTTTAATCACATAACCGACGAATAGTGGTGTGTATGCAATATCTTTGACGGAGAAGGGAAAACAATTTCTGGTTGTGTCGCGACTTGAAATTTATTCAAATTTCCACCGAAATGTTAGCGCACAACACACAAATTTACCTAATTAAATTAACCCTTAGACGAAATGTATACATACAAATTCGGTTGTACGTACTGTACGTACACAAAGGAGTCAAATAACACGGATATCGTCTAATGATCTAAACGTTCATTATATTCGCTTTTCATTCTGTTGTTCCGACTGGTGAAAATATTTAACAAAATTTAACTGTGTGATGGTTTTCATTGTGTGGAAAGGTGGTGGTTGGTTTTTTTGTTAGAATTTTTATGATGAGTTGATGAGAGATAGCCGAAATATTGCAAGGAATTGTGTTCCATCAACAGGTAAAATTATGCTAATGAGGTAAGCGATTGAGGTAGATCCAGTGACCTTTCTCCGGTTTTTTTTATTCAGAGGCTTTTTATGATCTGTATGAAACGCGAATGTATGACGATGAATGAAGAGTTATGCAGATTCATTTTTATCCATTGTTAGAATCGACCTTCAGGTTCGATTGTTTTGATTATAATTTCCCGATTGGTTTATCAAGGTTGTCGTACATTTAGACAATTTGCGGAAGAACTACAAATGTTCCGACTATAGCCCTGTTCACGTTAAAAAGTTCTGTGTGACAACTTTTGGAGGAGTGTCGATCTCGTTTCTCTATCTGATAGTAACCAATACTCTAGATCTCATAAGTGACAAAAAAAAAAGATTCTAAGTTGCGCAAGGCAATCAAAAACGTATGCGTTTCTATGCGTTGCCATGCGTTTATATGCCTTACCATGCGTTTATATGCGTTACCATGCGTTTATATGCGTTACCATGCGTTTATATGCGTTGCCATGCGTTTATATGTGTAACCATGCGTTTATATGCGTTACCATGCGTTTATATGCGTTACCATGCGTTTATATGCGTTACCATGCGTTTATATGCGTTGCCATGCGTTTATATGCGTAACCAGTAACCATACGTTTTTATGGAGTCTGTGATTCCGTTGCGCGACTCAGAAACAATTCGACCGATATATCAACGGCAATTTTCAACATTTTAAACGAAAATTAGTTACAAGAAGAGTCGATCTATCCCAGCAATACACGCCATTGCCGGTGCATTTTCATAGAAATCGATCACATCAAACAAAAATAAATTATCGCTAGCGAGTCAGGGACATTCCATTTTATAATCCCCGATCAAATCAGCGATGTGTCTCGTACGTTCATCGTTTTCCATTAGCATTTTTCTGAGCTGTGCAATAGACGGTTTTCATGGGCATAACGAATTTTCTCATATATTTATAAAAAGCATTTTATCTTACAATATAATCATCGATAATTCTTCATAATCGTTTTTATTGTAAAATTCTTACAATTAAACCGTTAGCGAAAAAGATGATCGGTTGAGAATCACGACTTTTTAATATCGATGGGCGGATGATGATGATGGTGTGTGTGAGTGGATGTGAAAGCGATTTTTTCTCTGAGTTTTTTTTTCGTCTTCTTTGGTTTTCTTGTGAGGAAATTATATAAGTGTAGAATGAATCGTTTTGTGGGTAGAGTAATTTCAGCGTGTCTGATCATTTCAATTTAAATAAGTTAGTTGTATGCTCAGCCATATAGCACCAATAGACCGGCTCTTAATTTAATGTTTAAGGAACAGTATCCAAAGATCCTCTTCCAAATGGTGAGAGTGCAATCAACAAGATATTCCGCAAGTGAAATTTGCAGCAATTACTTGCAATGGACATAATGCATCCAATTTCTCATGGTATAAATTTTTAACAAAATGCACTGTTAAAATCCACTTACTATACTAACCCAATCGGCTTTTGTCTGAACCCCACAACTCGTTTCTACCATATTGAATCTAGGGCCGAACTACGAGGGCCATTACAACATAAGCCAATACTTAGTAACTAACAACACCAGACTGGCTCATTGAATTCTAAAATTTTAAACTGCTTTCTTCAGCCTTGGGTCCAAACTTCTTTTCGGTTGAGTGGATCTAGTGCCTTACATCGTATCTGGCACAAAAATTTTCAACTTTACAGGCTGACACTTAATTCTAGAATTTTTTAGTGATCATGGGAGCAGGCACTTCAGGAAATTGTCGGAAAAATTCTGAGATCTTTTCCGGAATTTTTCGAAGCTACTTCCAAAGTTATCGGAATTTTCAGAATTTTAAATTCCCAAAAAAAACTCGTAATTCGGAAGTGGACATTACACATTTTAACGATCAGATCTTTCACCCGATAGTGCCTCCGAATTTCCGGTTCTAGAAAAAAAAGAACGCAGCCTAGTTTTTAGTTAGAAAAAGTATTCGGATTGAACGTATTTTTTCGTGATCCTGGAATCTCAAGTTTCGATCATTTCATGCAATCGATAAAGAATCACTCTAGTTCATGAAGGCCTGTTCTAACTGATGTCATGGTAAATAAATAAATCCTCCCAGCCGATTCACATTTAAACAATTTGCTAGAGTCGAATTTTACTAATCTATTGTCTAGACGAAACATTCAAAACTTTAGCCCGAACAAACAGTCTCGTTTCGATATTATACAATTTCCATAGAAAAGTTGTCGGTAAACACTGCTGTCCAACCAACTTGAGAACAACAACCAGCAGAAGAAAAAAACTGGATATTAATACCTAGACAATGCATAATAATAAAAGGAAAAATGTCTTTCCATTTAACACATAATGGCGACCGAAACCCTTTCAATACACGTCTTGGCACTGGCGATTATACCGATCAAGTTTCCCATCGAATTATGTGACCATTGTATCTGTGGGCATTAAGCTGCGCTTCGTGACACGTAAACTTTTGCATTTTATAAATAGTATCTCTCTCTCTGTGCAGACTTTGTATATTATCGGCCACATTTTCCATATATTTATACCGCTTCTCATATTTTACCGATGATGGCAGACATTATAAATTGTTGCTAAAACACTGAAAACAAGGTGTAATAAGTTCATGGGGGTGAGTGTTTGTTTGACGTGTGTTTTCGGTTTGTATTTCCAAAGCTTTCTTTCTGTCCATGTTATTAATTGGATTAGTTTGGCATTGCATTTTCAAAATGTTTGCAGGATCTATGACTCTGAACCGGGGTGACACGACTTGTACAAGTAAACATCTGTTACCGTTTTACTGTGGGTAATCAAATTATATTTTGAATTGTAAGAATCATGAATGTCATTTGGAGGATGGTGGGCACAGATAGAAAAACATTCAGAGAACTCACATCATTAAATCTTCTACTTCAAATGTTAATAATATTTATCGGTGTTTCATATCAAATCTTTTACTTCACTAATCTTAACATAAATGTTGTTATGCAAGCAAATGCATCAAGTACTCAATATCTGAGAACCTACAATATGACTAACCATTTCTGAAATGTTCGCACTTATTTCCAGCAACTCTCTTTCGGGAATACCTCAACCTGAAACATTTGGTCTTAGGAATAACAGAACTAACATCTGAATCTTTTCGCGAACGGTTGAGCAGCTCATTGAATGAGTTTGTGGTCTCAGGCTTTGTTAAATTAATTACATCTCAAGCTCTCCTTCACTTCACAGTTAATTCTACGGTAAATTGTGTGCTTTCTTCAGTCCATTTAATTAATTCACATCGAGATTTATGTCATCTGCACTGTTAGAACTAGTAAAGGAAAACTACATTTCGAGATTAGATGCTCTGACACTGTGTTAAGCTATCGTAATTATTCAACGATTAATCTGATGTCAGATGTTTAAATCACCGGCATTTAAAACTCCTTAGTTGAACTGTCATACACGAAACATATCATTATTAAGAGCTGTTCACATAAATATTTTATTTTTCTCTCCTTTAATTCAATTAATTTTAAATAAACTTGTTCCGTAACAGACTTTTTTCCATTTGGAAACTAAAAAGTACAGAAGAGACGAGAAGAGAAAAAAAACCAACCATCGAACGGTATGCGCATATGCATATTATATTAAGCGCCGAATCAGACATTTAAACTTTGAACCGGTAATGATCATTTATTATCTAAAATAACTCGTCTAAAATATATTATTAATCTTTGCTCTCTCACTCGCTGTGGGTAATGTGTGTATGTACACAAAGCATTATTTGACGTGCATTTAGCGCAATGTAGAAACTATTTCGTTTCATTTTACTATTTCGTGTTTCTTCGTCACCATTACATTATGAATGCAAATGGATATTAATGGTACACAGTGTAGCAGGACTTAAATATTACTTGTTTTCGTTTCGGGAGGGAGGGTTTTTCTCTATTTATTTTTTTGTTAAAATTTGAATTGAGTGAATGATATGGACCCTATTGTTGAATGATTAGATTATTATTCTAATTTTTTTGTTCAGATTGGATTAGTCGAGTTAAGCCACTGCAAAAGTCACCCTTTCACCTTTAGCATTAAAAAACGGTTGCCGAAGCTTTATTCATCATTGTGCCAGAGGTCATTTCCGATGGTGGATTTCAATTCAGATTTGAACTCTAATGAATTTATTTCATTGACATTGCTCCATACTCTACCAGCCCTAAAATAGTTCATACTAAAATGGTCAATTCCAATATATTCCAAGTCTATTCGAAACAGTAAGTCTTTGTCTTAGGAACCCTAAATGGAAATTAATTTCCACCAGCAGCGTACAATGCAGTGTGCAATTAATTTCACTAAAAGTCGCCGGTGGGTGGTATTGAAAAAGGTAAAAAAGTAAAAAAATGAAGACGACTCCCAGTTCAAGTTCCAAGTTCTGTGTCAAGTCACAGTTCACAGAACAATTAGTAACTTCACTACATCAAAAAAGTCCTGGCCCTTGTTTTGTGCCAAGCAGTGACTATTTTCGGGAAATCATTTTTCCACATTTTCTCTCTATTCTACGTAATTTTCCTTTATTTTCCAAAAAGTATTAAAATCTGGGAAATGCCACTTCTGTCACGGAAAACTGAGAGAAAGTTTTGGAAAATGTTTTTCCGAAAACAGGCCCTGCTTGACACATTCCTCTATTTTTCCTCTTTTCTCAAATTTTCCTACTTTTCGGCAAATTAGGGAAAATGGTGGAAAATAACGAGAAAATATGAAAAAATTTGGAAAAATGTTTTCCCAAAAAAAGTTTTTTTTTTCTAAGACATTGAAGTCACACCTTTTTTTTTGCGTAGCCCCTCCGTCCCTAAAATACGGCCGACTTGTATAAATGACTCCTTATGCAATCGATAAATTATTAATTAACAGTATACCGTGCCACACTAAGTTTTGTATTTAAACTAAAATTGCAGGAGCCACGACATTGTCGTTCAATGTAACACCGTGTGACACAATTACTTTCTCCATTTATCTTACATTTTAACAGCGGAAAATCTTACCAATATTTGATATTTTGTGTAATCACTTATAGCATGCGGCTGCATTCAAACGAACTTTTTCGACTCCAACCGTAATTATGAGGTTAAAACAATTAATCTTGTGGTGCGCTAATGAATCATATTAAACGATGACTTTTTCTGTTGTTTTCTTAATGTGGTTTCATAATTTTTCATAAATAACAACAGAGAGAGAGAGAGAAACTTACGCAATAAATAGTGTAAGCACGTAGGTATTACACATAATGTACTTGATAAATAAAAACGATCTTGTTAAATCTAATCCATAGCCAAGAATAATGAAGAAGAAAAAAACGCAGAGTTAGGAGAGCGAGATAGAGATGGAGAACAGAGCGGTTTTTATCTTTTGATCTTATTATGTTTTTGGTTAACCATATGGGTGGTGTGTGTAATTTTCATCTTTTTTATTACATTTTCTTGATGTTCTTTGTTTTATTTTAATGATTTCGTTATTGTGGAATGCGCGTTAAGACACTGTCTACCACAATGTTCGAGATCATAATTTAATTCGGCCATCAATTCACCCGAATATAAGTTTCGAATACTTTCAATAAAAAATGAATTTCTTTACTCTTTGCAGGTTGTAAATCATTTTTTAAGAGATCAGTTCGACGAAACCTGACGTACTCATGTCGAGGGAATCGTAACTGTCCAATCGATCAGCATCATAGAAATCAATGTCAATACTGTCGACTGCGAAAGTGCCTCAAAATGGGAATGAGAAGAGAAGGTAAGTGTTTCCACTTGATTTTTCATTAAAAATTATTTTTTTTTTGATAAAATGAAATTCTAGAAAATTCTTAACCATCTCATGACAGGGCCTATTTTTTGAAAAGAAATTTTCTCAAATTACCTGAAATTTTCCAAAATTTGCTACAGTCGACGTCAGTGAAATTTAGGCATGAATTAACTTCAGCTGTTTTTAAGCTCATATAAACAAAACGGCTCATACTTCTTTAATAAATCACAAGCACGTCCGTGGAAGTGGTAAAAATTCATAAAGAAGTACGACCAATTGTGGTTGTACGAGTGGATCAGCTGAAAAATAGCTGAGGCAATTTCATGCCTAAATTTCACTGACGTCGACTGTAAAACAATTTATCAAATTTTGTAAAATATCAATAAATTTTGGCAAATTTTTGGAAAATTCTCTAAAATACTCCTACCATAACACGCAGTCTTTACCCGAAAAATTGACTTTCACTGCCTTCAATCATTTGATTAAAATCTCAATTCTCTGAAACTTTTCTCATCCATTTACTAACTCACCAATTTCATCAACTTGTTGATCCTCATGATCCAAAATATCACATCTCTGTGTATTTAGCCAATAAATAAACCGAAACGTTGACTGTTTTACCACATCTCACTATAGACAAATTCTATGTGATTATTCTGTATTATACCATAAAATTATACACACTTTGATTCAATTACCCCGCAGACCAAATTACATGGTTTTATCACAGTTAATCTCATCACCGCACTCTCTGACTGGTGTATAACATAAAATAAATGTGAAAATTGTTATTAAATGCCTCATTGCCATATTTCATCTAGTTGGTAATGACTTCCTAGTGACTTGAGGCCAAATTTTGACACATCCAATGAATGATGGTCTTTAGCCGAACGTTTTTCTTTACGTGCACCTTTGTGATCTTATAGCGGAAAATTCAATGATATAATTTTTTTTTGTGAGAGAGATGCCATAATTTATGGCGACTTGTTTTCACCTCATTGTCGAACGTTTTGCAGGTTAAATAAATAAAAATTATCGGTCAATTGCTATCAGAGTTGATAAATTGCTGAAAAAAGTCCAATAAAATTCTTTGGTGAAATTTATGGAGAATCATTCCGACAAAATCGGTCTGAAATTAAAATTTCGATGCGTCGAGTGAGGTACAGACTCTGATCGATTTAAAAGCAGTGTATAACTAACATGATTTATTGTATCTCTTGTGTTGAAGGGCATTTATTCCCAAAAAATCTTTTACTTCATTTGTTTAAACATTCATTTTACTACGCTTGTCCAACTTTTAATTCACGAAATCTTTTAAGTATTTTGCTTGACAAATCGAAAACGGCACGACCAGTAAATCTATTACTTCATTAGTTTCAACACACATTTTCCTATATAAGATCACAATTGTCGGATGGTTGTTTTTGTTGTTGTTATCAATATCATATGAGTAGCCGCTTGACCACCTATTCCACCTATCTTTGAATTGTCTGATTCACCGACACCAAGGGTTTTTTGTTTGATTAATTACATCAACAATATGTCAAATTTGTACGGTAAACTATTCTGTTCCCATGAATCCTTTTTTGTCAAGCATTTCTTTTACACTTACGGTATCGATACCATTAACAATGAAAACCCCTTTTCTTCTATTCACATTATGCGGATCAAAGGACGCATATCCAAGAAAGAAAAAACCGAATAAAATATTAAAATTTTTCAACATCATTAAACTCAGGTGTGGAAAATGCAAAGCGTAAACAAAAAAGGTTTTTTTTTCTTCAATTTTTGCTTCATATGCTGGCAGAGCCACATCGAACCGTTCAATGTTAATAAAAAGTTAAAAGGACATTTTCGCCTTAATTAAACGACACTATTTGAATGAGTATTTTTTACGCTAAAAACCAGTTTGCTGTGTCCTTCATTGAATTTAATTTACATATGTTCGTAGGGAAAAAAGGGGTCTCATGTGTTCGTTCACATAATAGAACTGACCGATGGTCAACGAAAATGTTTTGACCAAAAGTTTTATTATCTTTTCTTGTCTATTCGGGATATTATCCTTTTGCGTTGAGTAGACCATTCAAAATGTTGGAATTTTAAAACGAAAATAAAGAAGAATCGCAAAATAATGATTCCACGTAACGGATAAGAGGCGTGATTCATAATTTAGGTGTTTTTTTTGTACATTTGATGGTAGGATTAGGTAACTTTTTTCGGTCGACAAAAGTGAATAAATTTGAGGATGAAACGTACCGTATCAAATTCGATATGAAATTTACTCGGGTCTGAGACTGACAAGGATTTTATTTGAAATGTTAAGTCATAAGGAAGATAGTTTCGGGGCTGAGTAAATCTTACACAGTGCAAAGAATAGTATCAAAATTGTATACCGGTCTTACCTTGAGGATTCAGCGATTGTACATTTATTCTAAGTCTCAGAAAACTTACCATGCAATACTTGTCTGACCTTAAAATTAAAATTTAAATTATCTTAGAAGATAAGTGGTTCGAGTGAACAAATAGAAAACCCTGATCTGAACCTGCATACAAAATTTTCTGCTTTTCCGGTCATTTTGTAGACTATAATCTATTAACGTTTGAAATTATTTTACTTTATTGGTTCCTTCAGCTGGTAAGGAAAGGTTTCGAAAACTTAATTTCATTTAGTTTATGATTCGCTAGATGCTCACATACAAAAAGGTATGACTACATAGTCCTCAAAATGTTAGAGTTTCGATATTTCTTTGTCATTGCCGCTGTGGGTTGATGAGGTATTTTGGAACTGCATTGAACTGCACTCAGTTAACTCAGTGCACGCTTAAACTAATGAAGTAAAAGATTTTGTGTCAAACGCTAGGAGACAGATTAAATGGAGTTGTTTCTTTAAAAATTGGCTTCGCTCTTTGACAACAATCCAATAATTTTTCACAATTCATCTGAACTGTGTGGTGGTCGTCACATCCGAATGATAAACATAAATTTTATTATAAATTCATTTATTAACACAAACACAAGAAAGAAAAAAAAATCTCTCAAAATATTTACGAAAATTAAATTACTCGTGGTCATCATCATCAACTGTGAGTTCATTAAAATTGTTGTTGTTGGCGAAGGAAAAAAAAATATTTCCATAAATTCTCGTACAATTCGTAAAATTGTTTAAATTATCTACTCCCATTTATAATCGAATATAATTTTCTCGTTACATCATTTTGTAATGATTATTCCTCTCAGCCGAACAACAAACCTCTATTACCAGAACCAAAACAAACCGAAAAAAAATCTATTCAATCTAAAACAATTTCGCAGTTGATCACAAACTAAAATCCATCTTCTTAATGACCACTATTAATCAATAAAGTGTTTTGTTAGATTATCTTCTATACAAATCTAATAATAAAAATACCCGAGAGGCATTAGAAGTATGTTCATAATAATTGTACTCCATAAGATATAACCGGAGAGATGTGTTTTCGTTAGCTTTAATATGCATATACGTACACATAACGATATGAACGCATGAAATCTCACAATAAATGCCCATAATAATAGAAATTTTTCAGTTAAAATTTCCGAGGAGTCGAAAGATATATTAGTGCCCATCAGATTGGACACAATATACTACATGTAATACATGTAGGTTATAAGTTAGATACAAATGTATCCGTTATAAGGTGAAATTCTCACTATCATCGTTCGTTTTTTCTTTTCATTTATACGAGATTACATTCCGTGCTTTATACCACTTCGTTACGAGCAATGTTTCTTCGATTTCAAAAAAGGTAGAGAAAAAGTAACAACAATCCCGTACAAGAGAATTTAATGCGGTCTTATGAACATGAAATGTAATTTATTAAATCTGTCCCAGACTCGGAGGTATTTTAGATTTTGTATTGCACAATATTTTTCTGTTTATAAAATGTAATGTTTATCGGTGAGCCGAATGCTGAAGACACCAATGCCTTCTTCGGTGATTGCATTGTGGTTCTTATGTAAATTTTAGTCATTTTCGATGACTAAACAACTTAAACGACAGATGATTTTCCTTGTTTTTCACTACTTTTTATTGCATTCCAGTAGCTATTTGTGTATCGATTTTAGGATCGCTATATTGAAGTCAATATGCCAGGGCAGACATGAAAAGGGGCGAAATCACGAGAAAACAATGTCACTTGAATTCCCAACTAAATCCAGTTTTTCATCAGATCAACCACCCGTTCACATATATGCACTAATGAAAAATCTAGTACTTCAAGTTCTGCTATCTAGTAATGTTCAAGAATCATTTTAAATATCAAGGGTTTGTCTGCCCTCACATTAATTTACAAATATGAACTCTGCATATTTGGACGTGAGTTAGAACTAGTATACAATTTAGGAATGTACTTACAGGGATGGATCGAACAAATTCAATACAATCCTTCCGTATTGGTACATTATGGTATTTAACGTCGATATCACATGAGTGACGTGAATTGTATTGAAACGATTAAGTTAAAATTGTTGCTACGTAAAGACTCACCTTGACATAAATTTTCACACCTTCTTCGTTCTCAGTTATAGAATTCAAACAGAAGAATTCGTTGAATTAGCATGTTTAATCATTCGAAGACGATAACATCAGCAGCAGTGTTACTATCGGATCTATTACCTCTTTTGATGTAACAAGTTACAGTATACCGGACAGTACAAAATCTACTACTTCATTCATTTTAACATTAATTTTACCATGCATTTTATTATATGTAAAGCTTACATTTTATCGGAACTTTGCATTTATTTTTGTCACGTTATCGATAATAGATGAAAAAGCCGTTCGTAATATAATGCATAATGGATGTCGTCGATTTGCTTGAGATTCGAGATGTAATTAGTGCTTAAACTAGTTCATTGAAAAATATCATTTTGCTCGACATGCAAATTCCACAGCACCTCGTCACTCTACTATAGATTGAAATCACGAAACTTGGATGTTAAATATTTTTCCCATTTTTCATTCCCTTTTTTTGTTATTATTTTGTCTGGCCACAGCTCAATTGAAGCTGATAGCTGAAAAATTGAGCATTTTTGATGTTGTTATACGAGTAATCTCAACTGAAGCTAAAAACAAATCCAGGACAGGACATTAATTTCGAATTAATAAATTGAATTTAAAGTGAAACAAAATTATCTTTTGTTGATAATTTGCGCAGATAATGAGCCGATTATTTTTCGATGTTACAATAAAACAAAAAATTTCGAATAAGAAAATCGTTATCTCGAAATGAAAACACGAAAACAAGCCTACATTACAACATCGCAACAAAATGTTATTTGAATCAGTTAAAATTAAAATTGAAGCAAAAAAAAGCGAAACGAAAGGAATATGAATTCAACGTAGGTTTTATTTATGACCTACGTACACAAATAACAAATAGCACACAAATTGCAACACAACAACAAGTGGATTTTAATTCAAATTAATAATGAAAACAGTCAATTATAATAATCTTATTTCACTCTCTCGCCTTTGGATTCGATCTTAATGAGCATCTACAGCATGTTATTATGCTAATCAATATTGACATTGTGTACACAACAATTTTAAATGATTTTACAAGATGCATTGAGACAAGTTGAATCTGGGGAAGTTGGTTTGACTGCATCAACTTTTTTTCTTCCCAACCAGAACTTTCTTATACATAAGATAGACACAGTATCATGTCTCTTCCAGGTTTTGTCGCTCTTGGCATCCCAACCTGATCTGAGTCTGGAACTGATCATAGTTTGAACCTGATCTCAGACCTGAATGGAAGATTTCAGGTTACATCAGATCCGATTTAAATCAGGTTTTCTCTCTTAAAATTTCAGTTTTTGCCCGAGCATGACATGAAGTTACCAGGCATCAAATTTCGGGTTCAGGCTCAATCAGGTTCAGCCTAAAACTGGTCTGATTTAACATATTAATCCTCAATGTATTTTGAATACTTTTTGATTAAAAAAGTATTTGATTTTCATTTTTCTTATAATTCGCTAAATAACGACATGTCCTTCAGGTATATCTCTTATTTTTGTTGTCGTGTTATGGCTGACTTGTTCTAAAAGCTATTATGTAGATTTTTTACCTCTCCAAATTTGGGTGCTAGAAATCATACCAACACCTATATGACCATTGACACACTATACATATAATACGAGTCTTTCCGACTCAGTTGTTTGACGTTATCTTAATTCATTCATTTGTTTCCACAATCTTAGATATACCCATTGTATATACAATGTGATATAAAAACATGACACAATTAGATGAATGAAAAACCATAAAATTGAATTAATTTTTTCGCTGCTCAATTGATTGATTCGGAATAAAAAAGCGGTAGTATTATAAAGTCAGAAAACGAATAAAAACTGAAAAGAGTTGTAAAAATTCCGAATAAAATAATTAAGCGAAAATAACAACGTTGTTAAAATATGACATAGTTTTATGCAAATATAGAAACAACTCTGGATAAATAGAGAGATAGAAATAAAAAAACCATTGTGAATATGATTTATTGATTACATCTTTTGAAGTGCGGTGTGACTAGGCATTCTGTTATAATCGTAAAATGCATTTTATGCATTTTATCGTTGAGGAAAATCGTAAAAATTGTAAAAATTGTTGTTTGATTTCGGTGACCTCAGTTGTTAAATTGTAAAAGCATTTCAAATTCAGTTAAAGTGCAACAGATCCCCATAGTGATTGAAACAACCAATTGACACAAATTTTAAGCAATAATTTCAACCGAGCGGGTATGTTTTCTCATTAAATTTGTATTTGATTACAGAACGTAGTACAGTGTTGAATAGCTTTTTGTGAGGAAGTTTCAGGACGTTTTTCAGTTGTAGTTATTGAGTATATGGTAAACAGATCAGTTACTATTCAACTGTCAGTTACTATTCAACTGTCAGTTACGAGCCAACTGTCAGTTACGAGCCAACTGTCAGTTACGAGCCAACTGTCAGTTACGAACCAACTGTCAGTTACGAACCAACTGTCAGTTATAAGTCAACTGTCAGTTACAAGCCAACTGTCAGTTACAAGCCAACTGTCAGTTACGAGCACTGAAAGAGAAAATTTAATCACACAATTTGTGATTGAAAGAGATAAAATTGTGGCTTTCATAACTAAAATAAAGGTAGCTCGTAACTGAGCGGTCTACCTTATTACACATCACAATAAAAAAGAATCAAAAATCTCTAAAAAAAATCTTTCAATTAAACGAAGCGAACACATTCTTCATTTGACTACGGTTCTTGGGATTTACTATACAACAGTACTTACAATTATACAAAATTTCCACAGACCTAGCAAGATTTATCAACTGTACTTTCTATGGGAATGGCCAGTATATCAATATTTGGGATGACTTGATCAATTGGCCTCGATTTCAATTAGAAGATTTTAAATGTCATCAAGTTGGAATTTACTGCTGATGATTATAACCACTCACAGGCTTCCCCTTTTCATTCAGTCCGCTATATTTTTCTATTTTGATAAAAAGAAAAAGAAGAAGTCTAGTTCTCCATTTGTTAAAATTTTACGTATACTGGATACCAAATCTTTCACTTAATTTGTGTTAACTAACATTTTGATATATATAAGAGAACACTCATTACGCATTTTGATCGTCGATGTCAATAATAGATGTGTGAATTACTTGACTTGAATAACAAAAGTGAATTAAAAAAAAAAACTTCTCCTGTCAATGTCTGTCATGTGTAAGTAGTAGTACGTTAATTACCAATACTTTCCAACTCGAAACTAGGCCGCGTCCTTTTATTCTAGAAACGGAAATTTAGAGACACCATCGGATCAAAGGTTTTATGTGGAATCACCACTTCCGAATTGCAAAAGTTATTAACACGATACCAACCTGATCGATTGAACCATCTCTGAAAGAGTCTGGTAGTCAAGGTCAAAATTAGTGTCAGATACATTGTTTCTACACTGGATAAACAAATAACTATTTTCGGTGTGCAACTCTCTCTCTCTCTCTCTCTCTCTAGTGTGTGCATTCTTTCTCCCTCGTAATTTTCTTGTCGATTTGGACTCATGAAGGAGACATATAGCCTATCGTGGGAAGCCTGTTCTCAGTCTCGAAGGTTCTAACGTAATTCATTTAATGGAATTATTCATAAATCCTTGAAAAAAGTGCCACTAATTAATTATTGTAATTGAAAACTCTTTTTCGCAATAAATCATTGCATCTGCATACGAATTATACAAAACAATAAATAAAAATTGTATTACGAAACACTTCGTTCGAACTATTATGATGACTGACACACATTATAGAGACACGTTAATAAAGTGGCTGAAAATGATGTCACAATTTTTTTTTCTACTTATTTATTTCTCCTTTTAAATTTCGTTGCAAAAATAAATAATTTGTAAAATCAAACAATAAATATATTTAATCGCTAATCACAACGTTACAAGTCACAAATTAATAATTATTTGATTATAAAGATTCCCAATAAAATATAATAAATTTTCATGTACGCAATTCGTGGCGCAGTGTGTTGAGTTTTTGTTATTTCAATAATGCGCGCGGTGTAATATCAATTTCATTTATTGTTTTAAGAAAAAAAAATCTTGATGATCTTTGGCTTTGAACAATTAAATAATTCAAGTGGTCGGTTGGGCCGCGCAGATAGCGTTGATAAATATATATATAGCTTTTTATAAGTATTTTACGTTAAGAGTTTTCTTAAAATGAATAAAAACAAAGCTAAAATACAAATTTCATGTTCGGACAACAACAACAACCACAGGACAAACAGTTAAAGTATTTCGAGTAAACCACCATATAACACAAAAGTAAAAGAAAACGAACAAAAAAACAACATTAAATATATAAATATATAAAAAAAAAACACAGAAACTATAATGTTACCGGCGCTCATCACTTCACATAATAATATCCATGAAGTGAACCGGTTTTCATATATGCTTGGAAGAATAAACGATCATTTTTATTTCTCTTCGTTTGAACAACTCTTACATATATATTCCATATCATATCCAAAACTGCATGCCGTGGTCGATAACAATCTGAACAAAAGAGCACAGAAAATGTAGAAGGAATACTTTATTTGGTTGTAAGACACGGAATTCCTATTTGTTTGCGAAATTAATTCCTCAGAACTTCAGAGAAGAATTAACTAACCACTGCTTATTCAAAATGTGATTTTGTGTGTCTTGATTAAATTGCATCGTATGCGCTGTGTGTCTCACGGAAAAATATACATGGCATAGTGTCTCTCGGTTGCAGTCATTTAATGGTTTACGACATATGCGGGTTGCACTTTAAGATTGTTTTTCTTTTTGTTTTTCTTTCGATTTGCTCCACATTTTGAGGTACAGGATAAACATGGGTTTAGGTTGGCCTCAGGTATTATATAGCCCAGTTTTCAGGTGGTTATCTATGTGGTTACCTCGTCCTGGGAACAACGAGCGGATAATAATCAGCTCGTCAGTATCACTGCCTTTGCGTTGCGTCTGCTTTGTTACCGTGAAGACCATGCATATAATATATGATGTCAGAAGTTCAGATTCAATGAGTTGTTGACAACGATGACGAAAATAAGCAGTGAGCCTTATCCAATGTGTCCTAGCGCAGAATGTTAAAATAAAGGAAGTAGTAGATTTTGAACCAGACTGTGTGGTCCACACATCAGACAAGACGTAACAGATTTTACATGTCATAACTGAGATGCTAGAAAAAGGTGAAGAGGGATTCTTTTGAAAATCCACCTATCAAAATCGGACCCATTTCGTCTGGGATTGATATATACATGGTTTGAAAGGTCTTTGCCTGTAGACCTTAAAACAGGCCTCACACAGTCTCGAGCCACACCTGGTTGCTCGTGGAAGATCTCCGAAGTTGGAAAAATAGTGTTTTTTATCCGAATTTTTTGGCCGTTATAAATGATCGTTCCGGGTGAGATTGGGCTCGTTGGAAAGCTGAGCTTAAGTACTTTCGGGTCATGCCTAGTTTGATTAGATTCATTGATATATGTTTGCAAAAATTTGCAAGAAAAATTTTCAAAATCTGTGTGAACTTTAGACAGGTCTGGCTGGTACTGATGACGCTTAATGTGAACCTTACATGCTAGTTGTAACATACATTGTCTAAGCTTTCCGTTGATACCTCCTTTGTAGTGCTGGTGGTTGCTGACATAACAGAACTTTATGTTAGTACAACCGCTACTCGTAAAACTCGCCAGCAATCACCAGCACTGCAAATGAGGCATCAATGAAAAGCTTAGACAATGTATGTTACGACTAGCATCTTAGGTTCACATTAAGCGTCATCAGTACCAGCCCAGACCTGTCTAAAGTTCACACAGATTGTGAAAAAAATATTCTTGCAAATTTTTGCAAACATATATCAATGAATCTAATCAAACTAGGCATGACCCGAAAGTACTTGAGCTCAGCTTTCCAACGAGCCCACTCTCACCCGGAATGATCATTTATAACGGCCTAAAGTTTCGGATAAAAAACACTATTTTTCCAACTTCGGAGATCTTCCACCAGCAACGAGGTGTAGCTCGAGACTGTGTGAGACCTGTTTTGAGGTCTACTGGCAAAGACCTTTCAAACCACGTATATATCCATCCCAGACGAAATGGGTCCGATTTTGATAGGTGGATTTTCAAAAGAATCCCTCGAAGCAAGTGGATTGACACATTCTAGCTACATCTTAGTGTGCTTGCCGTATCTGAAAGGCCAACCTACTCATAGTGTTATTCTCACAAATAGCCTTTACGATGACAGAACTATATGGCCACTGATATCGACCCATGCACAACGTAATTTACATCTACTCTAGGGTATCGTATGTCAAGTACTTAAAGTATAAAGTACTTAAAGAAACGTACGAAAGAGATGGAAGAAAAGGATACAAATGTAATAGAAAGAGATGCAAACATTTGGCACTCAGCGGGACATACTTTTTGAATGATCCCTACCGACATTTCACTTGACAATGGGGAATAACGGTGTTGACAAATTAGTTTTAATCGACGTAAAATGTGAGTCTAAGCAAAATATTGTTCTAGGGTATGTCTCCAAAATGCACCAATTTTTTTAGAACATTGCCGAAACTTCGAAACGTACAGCCGCTCATGAGAAAATTACGAAATGCGGCTTCATATTTTCTATTTAACACTATTTTAAGACAAATAAAGCTGATCAAAAATGTCGGTACCAATGTAGTTCTTGCTACAGAGCATTTAATTCATGCTTATATTTATCGGGGCTGCAAACGGCCTCAGGAAAATTTTTGGCAGCTCGATTTAGGGTTCTTCTTAGCAAGCAAAATTGATTTTCTAAAAAAAATCTGTGCATTCCAGAGCACACCATAGAACAGCATAATGATTTGTGAAGAATTTGTTCGATTCCCCATTGAAATTTTTAAATTTTTTTTCAAGACCTTAAAATTGATTATTCTGATAAGGTGAAATGGATTGAAAAAAAACACCAACTACGACTCTAAACTACATAGTAACAGTTCGTTTTATAGTCCTACTTCTACTTGCAGCAGCTATTGGCATTAATAACTGTGGTATACTTATCGGCAGATAACATTTTGTTTACCAAAACATGCAAGTTTTCAACTGAGAATAGCTCTCATTTACGAAAACAATTTTTCTGTGATCAACAAAATAAACTGTGACTTGGGACTGAATGTTATACCACTTAAAATCCATCGCATTATTTTCGTTCTGGCAAATCAAGACAAGTCAGATGTTCACACGTGAAACATATAACCAAATCTAATTCACACCAATTTTTTTCCTTTTCGCATAATTTGCCATACCTTTACTTCATCGATTTCGTATACGTTACAGTACGTTAACGTCTTTTTACATTCCGTTCTTTTTCTTTCTTCATTTTTTAATATCTTAACCTATTCTCAATATTCCACCATCCATACCTATTGCATACACACTGAGATCGATTCGCAATCCGTAAACAAAAAAAAGAAGAGAGGCATCGTTCATATAATTTCAGTCAATTATTCCACGTTGTTCCGTGGCATTATTTTCTAAACATTCGACCCATCAAAATAATATTGAACAACAATAACTAACACCTATTAAATTAAGCTTTGGTATATGGGATACGTGAAATCATTTCGATGATTACATTATAACTCACAAGATCGAACGCCTGATGTGGTTAGAGCAATTTGCCATTATTTCGTTTTAAAAAGTCTTGCACTTTGTTCGCCAGTAATGTGTGTCCCTATCGATCGGTTACTATTCGTAATAGTTGCTATATATATGCGTTCCAAGTTGTGTACGTACCGAAATATCGTCTGTGGAAGATAATACGTCGATTTCATACAGGTACGTGACAACAACGATATATCACCTCAGAGTGAAATGATTTTTCATCGATCAGTCGGTTTGTCAAATCTGTGTCTTCAAAATACAATCAAACTTCCCATTCCCGTTGATACGATCGGTGAAATATTAAAAATAAATTAGAATGACCGTCGTACGAACCTCGCATTCGATTGACTACTCCTTTCCTTGGTTTATTTCCTAGCTGTTCGACGTTTTGTTCTATCGAAAATGAATTTATAAATTGAATGAAACAATTGCGCACTTGAAATCTATATTTGTGATGCGGAAATTGCATTTTTGCAATTGGAAACGAAAAAGATTAGAAAACAAAAATTTGCGGTTTTCAATTGATGTATTCACACGATTCAAAATCGAGAAATCGATGTATCCAATGCAATGTAACTATTAAAATCGACAAGGGACTCTAGCAAATCACATCAATGTGGGTGGTAAAATATTTAGACTAACGTGGATAGAATAAGATGCGGTACGAACTGACTGGGAAGACACACTGAGGTTTCAAAGATGCTTCGGCTGTTTGAGGATATGGAAATTGATCTTCACTTGGCTGTTTGTATCCCTGTGTTCTTTTCAAAGTCAGTATCAGTTTCCGGGAAAACGGAACAACTAGATGCGTATCTTTGGCAATTTCGCGGGCCCTGACTCGACATACTGTGTAATCGGGTGATTCCCGAAGGACCTCTTGGATTTTTTATATGCAAATATTTGGTTTTTAGGCATTTTACTATATGTTGGGAGCCCGATAGGTCTTTTTAGCCAGTCCGACCTTAAAGGCACATCTTCGAAACCACAGCACTCCTCCTACTCCTAGCATGAACACTGAATTGATGAGTGTCAAATTTGGAGGCTTTGGGGTGCTGTGTTGAGACAAGTGGACATATACATTAGCCGTACTCACGTTAAAAAAATTTGGTTCAGATCCTTCGGAGGAATGTCGATTTCGTTTCTTTATTGGATCCTAAACAATTCTCTAGAACATCATAATTGGCAAAAAATTGTTTCCGAGTCGCGCAACGCAATCGAAAATGCATGTAAACTTCAAATGCGTTGCGCGACTCGGAAACAATTTTTTGTCAATTATGATGTTCTAGAGAATTGTTTAGAAACGAAATAAAGAAACGAAATCGACATTCCTCCGAGAGATCTGAACCAATTTTTTTAACGTGAGTAGGGCTAATATACATCGAATTAATTTTTGATCGTATACGTATACTACGCAGGCAACTTAGTAAGATGTAAAGAGAAATCACAATGTTTCCAAATAATGCGGTTCCCACAGTATTGTCCATTGATTCAGCGACATTCAGGGACTGTTGTGAAACTATTATGTCAGTTTGTAGGATAGTTTCTGAGAGGAAATTTAATTTTAATCTTACAAACAACAAACACATTGTGATGTGATATCGAATCTGTTACTCCATTTGTTTGTACCTTGCGTAGTGTTCGATCCAAATTCTATTACTTCATTTGTTCAGACATACGTTTGGCAATATAAGATAGGAGTATGTAGGTAGACCACATCGCTTATTTCTTTCTTGTAGATAGCAGATGACTAAGGTGTTACTGAATGTCATCATGTTCTATATAAAGTCAAAGAGTTTCTGTGAATGTGTTCCGTAGTTCCAAAATTTATTTTTTGTTTTTTGTAGTATTTGCTTCACACTCGCTTATTATTAAAGTGCAAGAATGATATCAACGTACCTCTTCGTTGCCAATTTACATACTGCTTCATACTCCTGTACTTGTAATTACATCAGCAACATCAATAATTTAAGATAACAAATTTCCCGTGATTTTACACGAATAGGAATGAACTCTAAAAAAATTTTAAATGAACGTTACACCGATAGACGGTTATTATGCATTCTATTCTCTAACTTTACCGCGACCGATTTGATAAAAAAAAAACAATTTAATTAAGACGCTCAATAAAGCCATTGTTCAGTTGCCGCGCAGAAATCTAAACATCTCAAACGGAATCATATCACACAACGTTAATAACCGCACCACTTTAATGTACAATATAAAGCAATTTATCACGGCCATAATTATTATGACAATCTCGTCTCATCAGTGTGAGATTAATAAGAAATAATTCCTATCCGAATCGGGTAACATTCACTGCGGAACGTTTTTCCAAAGTGCACAAACACGGAATGGAAACAAAAGACTTCAAAAGAAATTATGATTTTAATTTGCCATGACACTCTTTCGGTTCAGTGTGGCATATTTAAAGAAAAAAAAAAATTTGTGTTGAGGTATGTGCTGTGTGTTCCTCATTCCGTCGTATTTTCAATGAGTACACACAATCGAGCCGTTGATGTTTTAACTGCTTTAGTTGCTTTATTTATGCAAATCATGCAATCGTCTTCAACAACAACAACAACAGCACAGTATACATATAACACATATGGTTCAAAGAACCCTTAAGACATGACATGGCACAATTATTTTTTTTTCTTCCTTCTCTTCTTCTGTAAATTCAAGTTTTCACGTTCAGTGTGTGAGCTTTCTATGACAACAATTCAATGTTAACATCTTAAATGTAAAAGAGATAATTTCTCAACAATCATGATGATGTTTATCCTATGCGATCACCTTTTATTATAACATACCATTGAGGGATGTCCAATGTGTCATAAATCATCAATATTTTCGGACTTAAATGATTTCCCGATACTGATGTGTACAGCCTAACAATATCGGTGTCTAAGCTCAATTTTTAATTTTGGGATCAAAATAATCATGTGGCAGCGCGGGCATATATGGTAAAATTGTTGTTAATTCAAATCGAACGTTGGATATGAGGTGTTATGATGAAGTGGAAATTTATTTTCTCACATAACCTGTCTGTAAAATATACATGTAATCGAGTCTGTGTAGCATTCGCTTTATCATTCATTGAAACACTGTTACATCCAATATGAATCTATATAATGGAAAACGGTGTACGATATGGTCAAGAATGTGTAGTATATGTACCCGTCTCTCGTGAATTAACACACGCAATTCGTTTTCGTTGTGATAATGCATATGAATTGGAGAAGAATCGACGAACCTGAATTTTATTGTTTACGTGACCGACTATTTCATGCTCGCGTTCTGAATTATGTCATCGGAGATTTCATTGGAGATTCTGTTATACCAAAATATCCGCAAGCATGTACGCATGTAAGCATGTTATTCTCCTGTTTGACTCAAACGGCATGTCCGTAGTTTTTTGATCAAGTTTATAAGTGTTCTCTGTTGATAGAGGTATGCCTAAAAGTGATTTTGGAGTCACAAACTAGATTTGCAAACAAATGAAGTAATAGAACGTGTATCGAAGCCTAGGAGAATTTTCAAACAAATGAAGTAACAGATTTGGATGCCACATCGTAATATTTATGCTGTTTGTAAAAGTAAAATTCAATTTCCCCCTAAAAACTCTTCTATAACATGGACGGTATGCTCTTCAAAACAGTCTCTGAATGTCGTTGGATCTATTCTTAAGACAATCCTGTGGAAACCTCATTACTTACAAAAGTTATAACTTCTCTTGACATCTGTCTAAGTTACCTGACGCTGTTTGATACAAAATCTTGTACTTCGTTAGTTTGAGTAGACATTCTCTATACAGTTACACTTACGCATATGCATTCGTTAATTTCGCCGTTGTTAAAAGTCTCTTTATCTAAAATTTACGAAAAAAAAAAATTCCAAAACTTTCGAGAGTTTGATGAGTTAGGAGCTGGACTACTCTTAACACGTAGAGGATAATGCTCAAGCAGGCACTTTAGGCACGCCGGAAAGTGCTAAGGGGTTGCGGAATACCTCCAAATAAATTTCTAAAAATCGAAAGTCAAATTTTCGACTTTTAGAAATTTATTTTTAGGTATTTCTCGACTCTCTTAGCACTTTCCGGTGTGCCGAAAGTTGACAAGTCACAATAACCGGCAACGTTTTAAAGGGTCTAAACTTCGAAGCGTATAGCCGCTCAAGGGAAAATTTGAAGACATTTTCTTGATCGAAAAGGTCGGTATCCACTTATCGCGGCCTTAGGCGACTGACAAACTTAGGTCAATTTAGGGTCGTACAAAATAAATTTTCTAAAAAAATCTGTGCAGAGGTTCCAATACTTCTATTCCCCATTGTAACATCGAAACGACAGTATCCCCTCTATTTTCGTCTCTTTCGGGTACATTAAAATCAAATGCCAAAACAACAAATTGCTGATATTTCTTTGCTTTTTTGCCTTTTCTGTTTTTTCCTCTTTTTTTTTACTGAATCACGAATTGTACCAGTTCGTATGCTTTTAGTTAAAGGAAAACCAAAGAAGAAAAAAACATTCTTCAGTTCACGTTGAAGAGAACTTATGTTTATTTGAGATCAAGACGAAGTGTTGTTATTTTGAGTGTTTGATTTTATGTGAGAGGAATGTTAACACATTGTTTATGCGATGTTTCGTATGGAGTATATGAAACGGAACGGAAAACAACAGCACACACAAAAAAGTGAAGTAGTTATTATAACCACGGATATCCAGCATATCCAACGATAAATCATTACAAAATGTTAAAATCATAATCGTATAATTAGAACCGCACCTGTTGTCTCAATAAATCCATCTCAGTCGAATTAAATTTCTTAATTTATCACATGGGCCCATCTATTGGCCATTTAATCAAGGATCCACCCACATTTCCCATTCTTTCGAACACGCTAATGATTACATTGGGATACCTTACTGGCTGTTATGTTGAAAATTTGCTATGCTTTCAATTAAAAGTCTAAAGGAAATCCCACGATAATCGCAACATACGCAGAATTCGAAGCAAATTTTTTTTTCGTTCGAATATTAAAGTCTTACATCCCGTCGACCTACATAACACATTTTAATGAATAAATTTTGTGCATATCATACGTGAATGATGAAATGTGCTACTAGTTGATTTTGATTCCATTAAGCCCCGACCAAATACCTATTTTGAATAAATGTAGGATATTTTCCTATTTAACCAACAGACACAATACCTCTGCGGGTTGTCGTCGAAACCTCGTCTTAAAAAATATTTTCGGTTTTAATAACAAGGCTCAGTGTGTTGTGTAACAACGTACGCGATATCCTCAAAAGCATTTTCTTTAATGGTTACATGACCCGGACCCTATATAATATTCTGTATCATGCAAATCGTGTATGAGTTACCTTCTCATCAGATTAGGAATTGTTATTAAAAAGTTTTTTTTTGTTCTTCTTCTTTGGTTAGATTTTGTTTCGGAATCTCTACCGGGAGGTGCGGGAAAACATGAAAAGTAGGAAAATGTGTAGTTTTGCTTGCTTTCTGGCCAATAGCTATTGTTGTACAAAACCAAATTTTCTGAAAAATTAAATATTTTGTTTTGTCTCGTGAATGCATATCGCACACAATTTGTGTGCTAAAACACTCAGAGATATTCTGAAAAAACTGGTGAGAAACAGACAAAACAAGTAAAACACCATGTTTTGCCCGCCTTCTCGCCTATAACTAAAATTTAAATATTCGGATTGGTCTCATTTGACATATTGCACACCACCGTCGGAAAACAGCGGGAAACAGGTAAATACACCAACTGTTTTCAGACCCAACATAACAAAAGATAATGAGTTTTACGTTATTTACCTCTCTTTTGCGTTCCCACCTTTCTAGCGTAAAACGTTATCGCAACTCAACAAAAAGCGACAGAAGTTTGGGACAAGTTTCCGGGACAATCTTTAGACCCGTACGAAGTACTGGGGTCTTATAGGTTTACGCATACGTTTGTAACACGTCGAATTGGACTCCCTGAGTAAGGGGAAACCTATAGTGGTTGTCTAGAGATGCCAAATCCGCGAAAAAAAAAAGTCCGTCTGTCCGTCTGTCTGTCTGCACGATAACTTGAGTAAAACGCATCCGATTTTGAAAATTCTTTTTTTCCCCGTTTGGTAATGTCAAAAGACAGGCTAAGTTCGAAGATGAGTGATTTTGGATCGACCCCTCCCGAGCTGTGGCCCAATAAGTGCTTTACGGTTTTTCGAAGATATCTCCGGACATTTAAACGTTAAACTTGTAAGTGATACGTCAAATAAAAGGTATTTACAATACCGATCGACAAAAAAAAAGTTTATGGAAATAGGATGACCGACTCGTGAGTTAGACCCCTTGGTGTGGAACAGGCACAGGGCGGCAAGCAGTTTTTGCTTGTAGGTCGGCCACATTTGAACATATTTCGTCTGTTTTAGCTTTATTAGATAGGTATTGACCGTACCAATCAGGGAAAATTTTATGAAATTATGTTCTCCGGAGCGTGAGCTAGGTCTCTTGGAGTGAGCTCTTATCTGGCTACTCGGAAGTACAGTGAACGTGGTGTATTTTGTCAATATCTCGAGTAAATTTTGACCGAATTTCATGATTTTTTTTTTGTTTGAAAGGTATTAACGAATGTAAAGCGTCGGTACTATTTCCGGTCTCCTAACAAAATGGCTGCCGGCGGCCATATTGGATTTTATTAAAAGTGATATAAAGTGGGCAAAATAATGCTTAGAGAGTTTCTGTTAACATGGAAATAATGTGTTAAGTGTGAGGGGTTTCAGGGATTCCATATATGGACATCTTTATATACCTATATACAGCTATATTGAGCTATATACAGGCATATAGAGCTATATAATAGCATATTCCTCTGTGAAATGTTTATTTACAGTGAAATATAGGTAAATATAGCGGTATATAGGTGTTTAAATAGGAATTTATGACATTTGACTTCGTACGGGGCTGTCTATATTGCCTCCGGCAATTTAATTGTATATGATAACAAGGCAAAGAGTGGATAATGTAAGTGATTTAAAAGGAAGAATAGTTTTTCACCAGAGAAGAAAATGAAGTAAGAGAAATGAAGAGTTTCACATTAAAGGCTTTTGATACGAATAGGTGTTTCGTACGGGTCGGCGTTAGCTATGTTTTTTGTTTTGTTTTTCACTAGTTTTTCCAGCATATATCTGGATGTTTTCGGTTAAAAAAGGTGTGCGAAACATCGAAAGGTATGGACGAGACGAATCAGAATATTTTAGTTTTATAAATATCGGTGTTGCACAACAGTAGTCATTCGCAACCAAGAAATCAACCAAGCAGTGCCGCCTTTTTCATATGGGCCAAATGGGCAAATGCCCGTGGCGCCCGAAGTGGAGCAGAAGAAAGTGGCGCCCGAGGTCCTTAAAAAAAATTAGCTTTACTAAATTGGCGTCTATTTTTCCAATTGCCCGTTGGCGCCCAAAAGCTAAAAACGGCACTGCAACCAAGACTGCATGTATTCCTTCTTTTCCTGTTTTCCCGCACGTCCGCATATAGAACTATTGTGATATATGGTCGCACGTTGTCTACTCGTTTCGCTTATACAGTTAAGAAAGAGAACTGATACGATTAGATTTCAGGATACATTCACCGCACCGGCGAGGATATCAAATTTTATGTGCAAACAATATTTTCTTGTAAAACTGAAATCCTGAAGGTAGATCTTTCGGAGAAACATTTCTCCGAAATTTAATTAAAATATTTCCAGTTTCCGGTGAAGTTATATGAGACCAAGCCAACCGTTATCTTATGCTATTGATGTTTATTTATCGAAAACATTGTTCATTAGACAAACAAAATTGCCAGTTACTTTCTACAGGAACGTGTGAATCTTCTACAGAATTTCTTGCTGTTAAAAAAATCCCTCAGCGAAAATAATATGAACGAACCACTACGGTCATTAATCAAATTAAATGCTTAACACACAATAGGGGTCCACACCAATATTACATTAAAAAATATCTGTCGAACCATTAGAACCTTATCCTTTCCTATAAAGTCTTAACACAACACAATCTTGCGTGAAGTCCAATGAAGACGATGCAAGACTTAGTATAGTAAGCCGATTTTTTTTTGAACCATACAACGAACCTTAACATCTTTCCGTTGACCCTTTTGCATAATTTTCGGTTCAAGAAAATAATAAATAAAGAAAATGCACATGGGGTTGGATGACTTGTCCGAATATTAATTTCAAGTTTGACCAGTGGTCACTATAATATTGATGTGTTCTTTATGTGTGCATAGAGAGAATGGTGTCACCGAATTCTCGACCCCTTTTCCATTAAAAAAATGTTTTTTTAAAGAGGAAAAAAATTCTTTCTTTAGTTTGTCTTCACTGAACCTTCATTTATGCCAAAAGAAATTAAACAGCAACATGTTCTCCGTTATCCGAAATGGTCAGTTTCTATGCAATGTGTACGTTTTGTAGGTATATATGGATGGGGGTCTTGGAAATTATAATCTATTCGGATAATAAGTATTTACGCTTCCTTTTGTACTTTGATTCGATTTATTTATTTTTTGTTCCTCGATGGTCAAACTGTTTGTGTTGTTTTTTCTTCTTCTCTCTTCTATTCGGTTCCCATAGAATAACACACAAATTGTGCAAGAGTAAGCTCAATAGGCAATGTTGTGGATTTTATGGGTAAAAGGTACAATGGAACGAAGAATAATGTTTTTGCATTAATTAGATGTGCAAATATAAATAATGATATGCGCTTACCGGAGTGAAGGTAGAGCAGCAGCAAAGAGAAAAAAAAATTTGATGAAAAATGTTTGTGAAACGGGGATCGGATACGATACTCTGAACCGTTCGTTTCTTCTTTTTTTTGGTATAAGGCTGAGAGATATGAACTCATTTGATTTAATAAATATACGCAAAGGATAAAGGGTTTCCTTGTCTAATACGATTAATTTTTTGATTCGGTTCTTATATTACAATGTGGCAGTTGGAGATTATATTTTATCGTTGTGTGCATTAAGGGGATGACAGAGGAAACGTAACACATTACATTGTTCCTTGAGCTAATTTCAAAATTAATTTCCTTGTACAGACGATACATTCATGGATAGGAAGACTTAGCAATACATTCGTCTTGAACGTACGTTGAAGTTTCCAATTGTAACGAATTAATTAATCGCGTTGCAAAGAGCCACTTTTTATGAAGAAAATAATTTTCATTTAATTCATGCAATTGCGGTTGTAGTTCTTGTATACCAACTTCAATTAAAAATTCTAATTAGTTCGAACACAAAAAAGCATATGCCGCACTGGCAAGTTTGTAGAAGTTGGACCAATTATCACCGTTAATAATTACTGAGCAAGCAATTACCGAGAGCACTATATGAGATCTATGAATTGGTGCTGGATATTATTACACCTTCTTGCATAATTCCGTTAATAAATTAAATTCATTTCAAATTATCTATTTATGTAGACTGTGATATTGTGCTCGGTGTGTGTGTGTGTTATTGACCCTGATTCCGATTTCAATATTAATTCGATTAATTGTGGCATGATGGTGATGGGTGTTATATATATATGAACACCACTTGGTTATAATATCAAAAATCCACTCGTGTGGAATAGTATTCACTTTCCGAATCGAGAGCATTCCGAGAGACAACCATTTCAACAATCTTCTGCATCAATGTCCATCCGTCATTAAATTCGATTTTTTCTCTTCGATTTCAGCTGTGCAACGAGGACGTGTTCCACCATCACAACCAACAACATTGCCGGGCATGCATGGACAGTATTTAACAAATGGCGATCATATGTCAGTGGCCGGATATAACGGTCATTCCTACCTTAGTTCCTACATTTCATTACTTTTACGTGCTGAACCATATCCGACATCCAGGTATGTGAGATGATCAATTTTTTGTAATTTTTTATAGAATAACTCAGGGGTGGGCCACGTCAAGCATATCACATTTTGAATGAAAAGCTTTCGGGAGCTTTGAGCTTTTTTTTGTATTCCAGTGAGATCTTCCACTTTTGCAATGGAATCCAAAGAAAGCTCAAAGCTTTCGAAAGCTCTCCAAAGCACACATACAAAATGCAATACGTTATTTTGTCAGTGAGACATTTTGACCGGAAAACGTTTTGTCAGATTTCTGCCGTATTAAGCAAAAACATCGCATCAGCTTTTAAGAGCTTTCGAAACTTCTGTGAGCTTCGAGCTTTTTTTAGATTCCATTCAAAAAGTGACACAATCCATTGGAATGCAAAACAAGCTCGAAGTTCAAAAAAACTTTCGAAAGCTTTTATAAGCTAATGTGAAAATACATGCGATAATACGGCAGATTTGTGGTGTCTAACTTGTTGCTGTGATAACTTCTAATTTCGACAAGCCACATAAAATCTGTTGCCCTAATACTGATAGGTTGAGGCACTCAAACTAAATTAAATTAATTTTTGTTCACTTCTCATTTCCAGGTATGGCCAGTGTATGCAACCAAATAATATTATGGGTATAGACAATATATGTGAATTAGCGGCAAGACTATTATTTTCGGCAGTTGAATGGGCCAAAAATATCCCATTCTTTCCCGAATTGCAAGTGACTGATCAAGTGGCATTATTGCGATTAGTGTGGTCCGAATTGTTTGTGTTAAATGCGTCACAGTGTTCGATGCCGTTACATGTGGCGCCGTTATTAGCGGCTGCCGGACTACACGCATCACCAATGGCCGCCGATCGAGTGGTTGCGTTCATGGATCACATACGGATATTTCAAGAGCAAGTGGAAAAGCTGAAAGCACTGCACGTTGACTCGGCCGAATATTCCTGTCTGAAAGCAATCGTACTGTTTACAACAGGTAAGCTGCTGGACATCCTGTTCACGGATGTATCGGCCTTACTAACAAAAATTTCAGCTTCACATAACACTCTAACCACTGAAACCGAACTGTTACAAACGGTTAAAACTCATCTGTCTAATCAAACACAAAATCACCACACAATTTCCAAATGTTACGCGTCACCGCAAAGTAACACCAGTTCAGGTAGTATTGGTACAGTCAATTCGCCAACGAATAATTACTTTTATCAAACGCCGCCAAGGTTGTATAGTACGTTAGATAGTTATATGAACGCATCGTTTGGCAGTCACAGTAGTGCATTTAGTAGTCCCGAATTTCGGTTTTCACCGTTCGGCTTTGGTAGAAGATGATGATCGTTTCATATATTTTTTTTTTGATTGTAAATTGTTTTTTGGATTTTTATTTTTTATTTTTTAGTATTTTGTACATTTGGATTTTTGGTTAATTAATTTAATTTATTTATTTAAAATTTAAACAAGAAAATTTAGATTATTTTTTCTGTAGCTTAATTTCAGTTCAAATAAATTTCGCGTAATTAAAGTTTCTAATTTTGGTTACAAATTTTCAACAATTTAAAATTTGCATTTTCTTTTGATAAACTTTTATTTTAGAAATTATTTTTTCCTCAAATTTTTAGATTTTTCTTTCATTTTTGCCAACTTTTTCCGCCCGTCTTCATCGTCTCTACCATCCCTTAGAGTTACATCAGGTCAGTGAGGTCTCATTCTCCCTTCTTCTTTTTTTCTTGCAATTCTTTACAGTAAACGTCAGTGAAATGAGGATAAAATTTTGCTTCAGCTGCTTTTCAGTTAGTCCAGTGGTCCACTCATACAAACAAAACTAGTCATACGGGTTTATCACCACGGGTGTGGCTGTAACTGTTTCACCATTTCACTATTTATGGTTTCTATGAGTGGATCAGCTGAAAAACAGCTGAAGCAAATTAATGTCTCAATTTCGATGACGTCGACTGTATGGAGTTTGTATGACTCGTTGCGTTGCTGCTTTACTTTTGCTCTGTATAGTGAGATTTAGAAGAAGTAGAAGATTGGCACGTTAGGTATGTGTTTAGTACGAAACAGGAAGCACGGGCAGGGAATATTTTCTCGAATTCTCTTTCTTGACAATTCTTGACATACCTAGAAAATTGTCCCTGGTTTCAGGGGTTTTTGCACTGGTAAAAAAGTTTCGTCAATCATACATCCAGTATGTATGAAATGGCTGACACACAGCTTCATTTCTGCCTTACTTCGGATATGTATATATTCAAACGTCTGACATGTATATCGTACATGTTCGACGTATAAACATACTAGTGACACGAATAGTCATTAGCAGTATGTATATGATTTTCTGAAATCATTATCTCAACTTTTTTATTTGTTTTATATCCAAACCCCATTTTTTATCTTTCTATGGCAAACCAAACACCTTCCTAATATAATTTATTGAAGGGCGAATTCAGTTGCCGTCTATAATTCGGACCTGTAAATTTAAATTGGTTATTGAGTTGAGATCTTGGATGGCACAAATATTTGTGTTACAACGAAAACTGAACGAATTAAAAAAAAAAATTGTGATAGCGCAAATAATTTGAGCCAGCACAAAAATTGTCAACACAAAAATTGGCACTATCTTAAATATTGTATTGCAAATGTCAAATAACTGTTTAGACTCAAGTTCAAGTTGGGTTCGGAGTAGACGAATATTTCCTATGTTCGTGCAAGAAGCAGTGCTGTACTTCAACCGTTTACAGGGAGAGAAAACTTTTCTCAGAAAAGTGAAATTCGACAAGTTTTCTGTTCAACACAAACGAAAACACAGATTTTTTTATTTTTGTATTTCATTCTTGTTGCGAGCACAACCAAAATACAGAACATAAAAATCTAGATTTTCATCTGTTTTAATTCTTGAATCAATTACAAACCACAACAACTCTCAAATCAGAAAATATGTCGAATGCATTACTCTCCCTGTAATAAGTATGTATATGCAACTCTTCAACTTCAACAGTACATTAAAGCTTGTCTTTGATTTACTAGAACCTTTTGATCAGCGATCGAAGTAAATAAAAAAAATCTTCGAAAGCGCTAAAAGCATCTTCAGTCATTAATTTTTTCTGAAGCGATGAGCTTTGATACACAATGATATTTTACATTTGGCATGAATATCACGGTAACCATGCCGATAGTCTTTGAATCTGTTACTTCTGTTGTTCAAACTTATTTTACTGTTTGATACAAAATCTTTTACTTCAATTGTTTTACCATTATTTTTGTCATATAATAGAACATTAAACGCTCATTGTTTGATTGTTTTTGCCATCGATGTCCATACCAGATGAACCCTTCGATTTCAAATCAAGTTTTAACAGCATCTACATCTCTAAATAATCGTCAATAATCGTTGTTTGTATGTGATTTTGCATAATATACCCACGATATGCGACACATGCATGAAAAAACTGGAACAAGCCTTTCGTTATTTCCAGTGTTGCCCTCACTTGGAAGGGCTGACATTTAGGGTTTAGCAAAATGAGAAGGATTTGGCACATTTCAAGTGAATGCGTTAGATAGCGCAGTGAAGCACGCAATGCAGATGCTCTAAGTTTTCACACAAAATACAATAAAACCACAAAATCGCATTCGAGGCTTGGCCCTTCTAAAAAAAGTGCCTTTTTCCGCAGCCTTCGTCAACCTACTCTAATTCTGTGATACGAACACTTTTAACTCTCAATTGAGTGGGAATACTCCCTCCATCGATCATTCTAAACCGTTTCCCAATATTCGTTTGACCAATTAATTGATGGGAATCATTTAAAGATTCATGGCCTGTCTGAGGAAAAAGACGAATTGGTTTTGCTTCTCTGCACCGTTCCGTTGCGATTATGATGAATTTATCAACGTTATCTCGGCACACCTGAATCGAATAGCTGTCGTTTCGACATATCTTATATAAATTAATTAATTAACATTAACAGATCTCGTAACAAATGGGCATAAGGTGTCACAGATAAATTGAATCCACCGAAACATCTTCGGATGAAGAAAGAGATATTCTTCTGTTCAATTTATCAGTATCTCCGTTTAGCTTCACGAAATTCAATTTTCATTCATCTCCAAACGAACGTAGAAATTAAATTCTAATTTTTATGGAAAAAAAGAGATTTTTTTTTCTCCGTAAAAAATGTTAAAAAGTCATAATTTACACAAACTCGTTTTTATCTATGACTGGAACGCGCATTCTACCACATTTTATGAGCATTTATTTGATATCAAGTGACCATTCCATTATATTAGCTTCACCTTTCTCGGTGGACCAACCAAACGACACATTATGTGTGGTCTCTGGCTGGTGGCTCTTCTGTGATAGTCGATGTTGTTTTATATATATTATACCGTTCAAAAAGCTAAAAAACCATTTAAAACCATCAGTCCGTGTTCGGTGTCATGTATTTAACACCTTATACGCACTGTTTTTTCTTCTTCTTTTTTTTCTGTCCGTTTGTCTCCGTGCATTGATCAAACGGAATTAAATGATAATTTATTTATTTATTTTATTTTGATCGGTGATTTAATGGTCGGTGCGATAGCGATCAAAGCTTCTTAATGGGTTTTTAATACGAGCAATATAATATCGTTTTGAATGGTTGGCCGGTCGTCGGGTGAAACGTTTCGAGTGTGTATGCTCAAGCTCAGCTTTTTATAGTTTGTAATTGATTTTCTTCGTGCGGTTTGTTGGTCTGAAATGAAAATGATCTCTCGTGTTTACATAACGTTGAGTGGCTCTTTGACTGATCTTTTCATAAATTAAAAGGGTGCATTGATGACAATTCATAAGGTGCAAATGAATGGCCTAAGAAAAGGGTGCCGGTTTGATATTAAGAGTTAAGAACTTCCAGACCTGCGAAGCATCTGAGCTCACAAATAGTTTCAGTTTTATCTGCTTATCTCTATCATGAATGTAATATTTAGGTCCGTTAAATACATTTTTGATACAAAATCTTTTACTTCATTTGTTTTCTCTTCGGTCTATCTTTGCAACATTCCACCAAGTTCTACTAAAAACGTTTGTTATTAGTTCAATGATTGTCGATGCCACAAATATTGTCGACATCAAAGATTAAATCGAAAGTGTAAAAATGGCAAATCTAGTCCTTCAAAGTTTTAAACACATAAGTGGACAAGAATATTTTATTAGTGAATAAAGTTACGAATTGGCAAATGTTACTCGGTTGAGTGTCAGATAAACGTGTATTGTGAGTGCCCAAGGCTTTCAGAAAGAAAATCCTCCTCGAATTTTCCTTTCATTTTCAAAGATTTTCTGTTGATTTGATTTGCAAGGATTTTTTTGGCAATTTTTGGCAAAGGATTTTCAATCGTTTTAACACAACTTTTAAGAAAGGAATTTTTTAAGATTTGTCTTCTTAGCGGAAAGGGATTTTTTTATGTTTTTCTGCCCTTCGGCAGTGCCTAAAAAATAGAAGATATTTCGGATGGGATATCTTCCCTATTTTTCAGATCATTTTCTGAATCTCGTTTTAAACAAACAATTACGAATTTCCTACAATTCGTCGAATGGTTAATAATACTTGAGTGTTTGTGCCGCAGCATATTTTCAAGTATTTCCTCAAAAACACAATAGACCAGCCAGCTAATTTATTTTAATTGTTTCTTCACGTCGAATTCATTTGTTGTGTATGAACCAACAGACTATGAATCTCTCTCCGATCGAATACTACATTTACAATTGAGATATTACCATCTGATTTTATTGGAAGTATTGTAACGAAACAACAAAAATGCAAAAAAAAATCATTTATTCACTGACCTAAACAAAAAACGAAATTAAAAAGAAAATAAAACATTTTCAGAGAACACATGTCTTGAGTCACGACTTTTTTTTTCTCTTCTCGAAAAGAAAGGAAAAATATGTTACCCAGTGACTTTGCATCTCGGGTACGGCGATGTTATTTACAAGAAGAAAAAAAAAAGTCATGCAGTGATTGCATTCGCAACATAATGGCATCGCTGAGAATAAAAATCAAAGAATTATGAGAGGTTGAGGTACTTGTTTGTTGTTGTGGAATATTTATCGACATAAAATGGATTTTCAACATTCACACTGGAAAACATTGCGAACAATTTTAAATTTGTGAGTCGAAATTCGTGTTTTTGAAGAAAAACATATGACTTTAGCTTGAAAAAGATGGCTTTGGGTGGTGCATTTTGATTCGCCTACTAATAAAATACTACAAAAGTGCTTCACGGTACTTTAAGTCCTTCATAAGGCAACGGATTGAAACCTATCTAATATGGTTACACCACCGAATACGACAAACATTTGTTCTCGGACTTAAATCCTTGAGCCCTTGAAGGACCCAAACGACGGTAGTCCTAATGCACATCTCGACCATCACACGTCATAGAAAATCAAAATGACTGTCGTAAGGAAAGCATTCATCGCAAACGACAAATAAAATTTTTGTTTAAAGTCTTGGCGGGCCTGACAACTCAACTTTTCGGATTTTCAACTTACCTGGCACCACTAGCTTTTCAGTAAAAATTTAATTTTTAATTTTTTTGACATCTTCATTTTAAAAACCAATTTGACTATAGTCCTTACCGTCGTTTGTTTGTTTGTTTGTTTGTTTGTTTGTTTATTTCGATCAATACACAGGCACTGCCCTAATTACATATTAATCGTTTATCATTTTGTACAAATCGTCATTAAGTTATTGAATTCAATAGAAAATTAAGAATAAAAAATAAAAATCAAATGAAAAAAAGAAGAAAGAAAAAATTACATAATCGAGCCAGTTACAAGCGCTAAACTTCATAAAGAGATTTTACTCGGCTTTTAAACACAAAGAAATTCGGTTCCAACACGTCAACCGAAGAAAAATATTCGTTGTGGTTATTCTGAAGTCTGTACATAGGAGAATTACGTTGGATGTTTGATTTCTTGTTGAATGGCAGGTAAAACGTGGGCTGGTTGCGCGTGACACGAATTGGGTGGTTGAATTTAAGTTCAGAGCCTAGAGTTGATTCGATATTGCCGTGAACCAGTCTATGAAGAAGGAATTCATCGAACTGTAGCCGACGCGTTTCGAGTGACTGCAAATTCAGATACTTTAATCGTGTGTGATAGTCCGGCTTTTGCCAATGGAATTTGTGATAGAGCATGCGGGTGAATTTTCGCTGGACTCGTTCAATGCTGTCACTGTTCAATGCTGCACTGGGACTCCAGATGGAACAACAGTACTCCAATCTGCTTCGCACGTATGCATTGTATAAGATGATGAGGCTCTTTGGTGATCTAAAGGACTTGGTCGATCGGAAAATGAATCCTAGCATTTTGTACGCCTTCCGGATGATACCATCGATGTGATTCTTAAAACTGAGCTTTTCGTCGAAAATTACGCCCAAGTCAGATTTCATGGTTAAAGGTGTTAAAACCAATCCATCGATATTGTAGGCGAAATTGGTTTTGTTTCTTTTGTTCGATGTAGTAAAGCTGAAGCATTTTTCGACATTCAGGTGCAAGTTACGCGTGATACACCAATCTTTTAGTGAGTTGATGTCTTCTTGAAGCAATTTGCAGTCGTTTTCGTTCTCGATTTTCCGGTAGAGTTTCAGGTCGTCAGCAAAGAGCGATGCGTTCGCTGATTCGAAAACCGACGGCACACTGTTGATAAAGATCAGGAACAGGAGTGGACCAAGTATTGATCCTTGAGGAATTCCGGAAGTAGGAGAGATGTTTGTTGATTTAGTGTCACCTATAACCACGAATTGTAACCGGTTAATCAGGTAAGATTCAAACCACGGCAGAAAGCTGATTCCAACTGCACAATTCCTAAGCTCCTGGAGGAGTAAGTTGTGCGACACCTTGTCGAACGCTTTGGAAAAGTCAGTGAATATCGTATCGATTTGACCACCATCGGCAATTCCTACCACAACATTGTGTACATATTCGAGAAGGTTAGTAACGGTCGATCTTCCTGCGACAAAACCATGCTGAAATAGACTAATCTGTGATTTAAATTTTTTGTATAAATGACTGAAGATTATTCTCTCAAATATTTGGGATGCTGCACACAGCACGCTTATGGGTCTATAGTTCTCAACCTTTGTCTTGCTTCCACTTTTAAACACCGGAGTCACAAAACCAACCTTCCATTGAGATGGATATTCCTTTTCTTGTAAAGACTTATTGAACAGCAGACTCAACGGAACGCTAATCGTAGAGAAGGTTTTTTTGTAAAAAATGGCTGGAATAAGGTCAGGACTTGATGCTTTGTTCTGATCTAGCTTCCGCAGAATCGGGATCACTTCTTCGGGCGTAATGGTGGGAGCTAGGAGGAGGTTCCGAGGGGTTTTCGTCGCGATCACTTTCGAGTCAGGTTTCTGGTACACGGTAGCAAAGTATTTAGGAAACAAGTTACAAGCAGACTGCTTGTCGGTTGATAAAACACCACCGAACTGAACGTTTACGGGAAAAGAATTAGAAGTCTTCAAGGATTTAGTATACGAAAAGAAGCATTTGGTGTTACTACTCAACTTTCCCTCTATATCAGCCACGTAATCGCTGTGGCACACTTCAGTGAGGCTTTTGGCGCGTCGCCTCAATGTCGAGAAATTTTCCTTCAGTTCGTTATGCCGTAGTTGCTCTTCCAGACTCATATGACCCCTACAGCGTTTCTCGAACGTACGTAATTCGGCGTGAGCAACCAGTTTAGCCCTAATCAAACCGATAAGTTCGTTGCTGAACCAACGTGGATACTTGGATTTGTCAACCTTCACCTTCGGCACGTGGCTGAACAAAGTTAGCAAAATGTCATAAAATCTCTGGGTGGCGTCATCAACACTCAATTGATCAAGCTCTTTCGACCAGTCAATCCGCCTTATCAACGAGTCAAGAGCTACATAGTCGGCACGAAAAAAATTAAACTTGGGAGGCCTGTTCTCAATCACCGTCGACAACGGCTCTGTGTCAATGTCGATTAATAGCGGGGGGTGGCCCTTGTAGCCCTATAAGAAAGGTCATAAAACCATTTTGTTCTCATCGGCTCCAGTTACACTGATAAAAAAAATTTCGTCTACATACGTCCAGCATGTATGAAAAGTCTGGCAGATAGCTTCATTTCTGTCTTACTTTGGATATGTATATTTCAACGTCAGGGCAGTAAAGGGCAGTGAAATTTCAGCAGGAATTTGCTTCAGCTGTTTTTCAGGTGGTCCAGTGGACTACTGGTCCACACAAATAAGCAAAGCTGTTTATACGGATTTACCAGGACCTCGCGCGTACGTGTAACAGCTTCCACTGCATAAATAAATTTGATCGAATGTGTGGATCAGCTGAAAAACAGCTGAAGCAAATTCATGCCGAAACTTTACTGTCTCTGACTGTAGTATCAGAGCCTATTTTTAGGAAATTGAATCATTAAAAACTCTTAAAAAGAATTCGTTAAAATTCTTATATTTTTAAATCTTCAAATAAGGATTATTACTTCATTTGTTCAAGGTTCAGCTTAGAGTTTGATACAAAATCTGTTACTTCATTAGTTTTAGCATAGATTTTGCTATATAAGACCTCATGTACTGAAGGCTATATTTACCATTACTGCCAATAACAAATGAGGATCCAATGAGATATATAAATGATGGAACTGGTGGTTTTTGTGGGAAGTTTATTGATGGTAAAGGCGTTGGTCCAGGTCAATAAAAACACATTTCCATCAGTTGTCCGGCTGAAATGTGTTAGATATATTACTCAATTAAACGGGAGGTAAAGTTTAGCCTACGTGAATAAAATTTAATTTTACCTCACGTTGTTGAGTAAATACATTTTCTCCACATAACACCATTCTGTGTGACCCTTCGACGCCTCAGTACAATCAATAAAATGTGGAATTTCAAAAATGCAATTTTCACATTTTAATATTCCATAATCTCACATAATTCATAGCACTAATCGATTTTTGTACATTATCCATGTTATACGCATCGGATACGAACGTAAATATGATTTTAAGTAAAGCCCAATCTATATGTGAGCACGAGATTAATAAATTCGCGGAGGAAAAAATGTATATTTTTCTTCATATCAACAGCATAGCAGCTAAAAACGTTCCGTTTTGTATAGATATGTATAATACGCGAAGCTGGAAACTTTTCAGTTGAAAAAACATTAAGACGATTACGTTTTCGAAATGTTTTACAGTTAATTTCACTTGTACATCCAATCCACCCACGCCGAGTACATTCAATAAAATTTGTTCCATTCATTCAGTTTATAAAATTGTATTTATGATAGACGTGCATATATACGTATGGAGCATACCGTACCGTACACACAAACATTTAATAAAAACAAAAATGAATTAAAATGATAATATTCTTCTGACTGGTGCAGATACCATATTCAGAATAACGTATACACAATGTGCAGGCTCTCTTTCTGTTTTTCCACATTTTAATCGAGTAAAATTCAAGTTCAATATTCAACTAATTATTTGTTAGTTCATTGTTCAAATTAATAATGCGCCTCTTTTGTGTGTGGGATAATGGCTTGGTGTCGTATGACTTAATGTGGATAATAATTCACCTTTTAGCACTGTTTGTATGGTATCTTATCCGTTCTGTTGAGATAACCTAACCCTTGTACACGTACACCATCGTTTATATCGGATATATGCAGTGCATAAGCATTATTTTATGTTTGCGATGTATTTTCAACTTTGCAACAGAATGAGAGACGAAAATCGGTTTATTCGATTACGTGTGTGGGTTGGGAATGTTGTGTGCGTTTTGGTTTTTTTGGTTTTTAAATTAAACAAACCGTTTTTCATATCCCAATTGATGGGATGTTTCGTTTACGTTGACTTTTTAATTACTTTCCCATGCCCAGGTATAATTCGAAGCGTAAATGTCACTATCCCCTTATCAGCTGCATTGAAATTGTTCATTGACCTTAACAGATTAGGAGTGGCACACGTGCAGGGTCACTTTGTAGATCACTCTGACCATAGTGCTATAAGATCTAGCCTCTATCTCTAGAGAGCAGATAAAAATGATCTTAGTATGGCTGAATATTTCGCTCATCGTCTAAGGATTAGGGTCGATTCACTTCAATCAGGACCTAATATTCTAAGTTTAGGAATTTTTTAGAATTAGACTTCCGAGTAATAAGCCACAGAAAATTCCGAGCCTCATATCCTCACATACATCCTTTGCAACGATAATTTTAATATTTTATGCTTCTTCAATATACAGAAGAGCATCCGTGTCCCAGCAATGTATTTAAATAAAACTTTCAATACATAGGGGACGGCAAAAAGGGTTTTTGCATAATTTAAATTGAAACCTTATCTTTTAGTTAGTGTCACGGTAAAAGGTTAGCGCGAACAATCCGCACAAACAGAAATTCGGATACATTAAAGTTTCATTTACTTTATACTGTCGTAACACCAACAGATCAAGATGTTCCATCTAATTGATATGACTTGGGGCCGGATCTGGGGTAGTTGAATTAAAAAAAAAAAACTGTGGATCATTCACGCGTGACGACTATTTGCATCTCTTTTTATCACGTTTTCAACCATATATTGCATCTCTTTCGCACACGTGACAGAACGACCCTTTAAGCTTCCACCTAAAAATCATCGACGATATGTCAAGCAGACGTACGAAAAAAAAACTCTGCTCGATGGTCTGAAGCTGAGTTCTAAAAACCCAATCTAACATCCACACAGCCATTCTTGGAATATTTTCTTAAAAATTCCATAAAATTATTAAAAAATTCAAAAGTAAGGTTATGCTTCGGAAATCAATGGTTATTTGTTTACCGAGGGGAGAAAATAGAAAATTCAAACATAAGTGAAAGTTTGCGGCCAGAACAAAGCAAGGACTGCAATTCTTTCGAGTTGGAATTTACTATTTCTTCCGACCGTGCGTGGCGGGAATAACCGTTTTCAAAACTAAATCAAAGTGACAGTTGCAAATAAAACAACTCTTGCTCACCCCACGGGAGAAACAAGAGTTGAGAAAATAAACATTTTCTCACCTAAACTGTCATCAGAGAGAGAGATAGAGCGTCAAAAAAACGCCATCATCTCACCGCATTTGAGTCTTTTGGATGATTTTGAAATGTTGGATGCATTGATTTCAGTTGTTTCAGAGAATTTTAGTTGATCGAATATCCTTGGAAAACTACATGTTTCTGTTCGTTCAAATTCAGCAATTATTGGCAAGTATTACATCCTTGATTGCATCTCTCTACGCAAACGAAGACAATACCGTCTGATGATAAATATTTCGCGTACAATTTTGCTTTTTTGTTAGTCTTTTTTCGCTCATTGTACCAACTCAGCATGGAACATTTTGATGCATTGTTCGGCTGAAACAATTTTTTGTTTTTAATCTGAAACTGAAACAATGGTCGATATCTGTGTTATTTCGGTACGTTCGAATGTTTCATTTTGATTTTGTTTTGTTAAACGTTATTGGAATCGCGAAAGCCGTGTTTAAAATGCATTCGATCGATGATGGTTTTCACTGAAAATCTTTTTAATCAATATAACAGTGATGGGGAAGGGGATTAACGTGAGTTTAACATTTTATCAACTGTAAGCTAGCGGGATCTGTTCTTCAAATCTTTTACTTCATTTGTTCAAACCCTTCAAGTTTATAATGTTCAAATCAACATTCACTTTTGACATAGATCAGAAACAGCAGTGAAAGCTATTGTCCAGGTTGTCAGATGACTATGACATAGCCGTGCTTGAAAGGTTAGAGAAGAAGTCTGACAGAGATTCTACGATTTTTCATCACAATTACTCTAATTGTGCACGAAGACAAAACAAAAATTGCTTCACCCGCAAAGACTTCATAACCTTGTGTGCCTTTAACATATTTTAATTTACACTTTCTGAACCATTCCCTCATTCAAGCAATTTATTCCTTTTCCGTTTAAAGCACAATAAACACACAGTGTGTGTGTGTGCAGTGCACAATCCATTGTTAACAATTAAAACGAGAAACCTCGATTTGCTTTGCTTATTTTTGTCATTTTCATTAACACAAACAAAAAATCCCCAACCCGAACAATGGAAATATTTAAGATTATTCTTCCAACAAAACACAAAAGATTTTTCCACCCTACCACCTTTGATTTTTCCATTCCGCATGGTATTTGCACACAACTTTTCCGACACAAAAAACCGAAACATTCTCTCTCTCTCCCCCAACCACCATCATACAGAAAACAGTACACATCTCTATATGAGCATGGCATGTATTACATTTTATACAAATGATACACAAAACCATACAAAATTCCGCTTATTCATTATTTACATTGGCTCTCTATCTGTTTGATGCATTCGTTTATGGTTTTTAATCTTGGTTTATGCCATCACTAATTTCTGGCTTTTGCGGCATTGATGTTACAATTATTACATATATACACACACACATAACCCCATCCTCCCTGTTGGCAATCTATTTACGTTCGGTTATATTCATATATGGTAGCGTAAGAACATCAGAGATTTATTCAAATTTTATTTTTTGCGTGTGGTTGTTGGGTACACTTTTCTGAAGTTGTTCGGCATTAACATTTGGGGCCGCGCTGGAACTGTGTTCCGGATAATGCAACACTCAGAGAATCGTACGTACACACACAATTCCTATTTCAACGAGAGGGTTGATTATTCGTATGTTTCATATATGTAATTGTGAATGTGGCATGTATGGGCGATAGACCATTTTATCTACCCTCATAAAGTCAATTTGTTATGGCCACAACATAATACACACCACAGTTGTTATGAATTTAATTAAAATGTTTTTTGTGTGATTTTAATATCCGCACAACACACACAGAGAGTGAGAGATGGAGTGAGGAAAAAAATATTAAAATAATTTTAAATTGGGTTTAAGATGTGTGACAGTTTTGCGTATTGTTGACTTTTCGGTTCTTATCTGGCACTGTGAGGTTAGCGGGTTAAATGGGGTACATTAACCCGATTAACCCAGATGTTATGTTGCTCATTATTTGCAAGGAAATTTGCACGTGATGAATTGGACAGTAACTACGGAAAAATGGAGGCATCAATGTGGTGGAATTGGAGGACGTGCAGAGGGATTTTTCTGAAAAACAGAAGTATATTCAATTACCTTTCTAATGACACCCCACACGACCATGTACGTTTCGTGTACATCGAGAAATTTCTGTAAGAAAAGTTAAAGTTTTCAGTCCTTTTTCGGTTGAAAACTTCAACTGTACATATCTCAGTGTGGATGCATTTTAAACCCCATAAGACCCTATTTGCCCCGGAAGTACATGTAATTACCTTTCTAATGACACCCCAAACGACAGCTCGTGTAACTGGAAAAAATTTTGTAAGAAAAGTGCAACTTTTCCGTTTTTGATGACCTTTTACCAGCCACACAAGCTTCGAAGAATTTTTTTGAAAGTGGTTTTGGGCTCTCGGGTCGAAACTGGGCATATATAAAAAATTCCAATAGAAAATGTGTCCGATTTCGGTTGTCTGTTTTTCAGAAGAATCCCTCGCATCGCTAGTGCATCACGAGCTCACGTGTATATTTGAGTCCTTCATTAGGCTCCACTTTATGATTTATGAAACATTATGACATACAAAAACTGTATCTTTTGGCACTTGTACCCTTTCACCCTATGTGGATAGACTTCAGTCTTTATCTTAACCATCCGCGAAAAAAATTTTGAGGACTGGTCAAGTAAAGTTTATGAATTCTCATCACAACCGGAACAGTTGGGCTTAAGGTAAAATTTAATTTAACTCTCATTCCTTATGTTATTTTCATTGTGACAACGATGTGGTTTGTCAGTGATAACCTGCATAAGATATGCGCTTATGCATATTAAAAAATGGATACTAATAAAGGACCGATAAATTAATTCAAAACTACCGATAAAAAATAATAAATGACCGATTAATACGGTACCGATAGAAAATAATAAATTATCGATAGACAAATTCACAAGTACCGATAAAAATATTCAAAACTACCGATAACTTTTTACCGATAAAAAGTGATAAAATACCGATAAATTAATAATTTTACGACTATTCATCGGTCAAATTCCATTTTCTATCGGTAGTTTATTGCTTTCTATCGGTAGTTTATTAATTTCTATCGGTTGTTCATTATTTTCTATTGGTAGTTCATTGTTTTCTATCGGTAGTTCATTATTTTCTATCGGTAGTTCATCACTGGGGCCTTTCTGTTGATTTTTCTTCGATTTCAAATGGAAATTTTTCTGCTGAGGGCCTTTCTGTTAATTTTTTTCGATTTCCAATCAAAATTTTCCAACTGAGGCCTTTCTGTTAATTTTACTTCGATTTAGAATCAAATTTCTTCTACTGAGGCCTTTCTTTTAATTTTTTCGATTTCTAATCGAAATGTTTCCAATTGAGGCCTTTCTCTTAATTTTTTTTATAAAAAATCTTGAGCACTAAAAATTTATGTTTGACCAATCGATAACAACAATTGACCATTAACATTAAGTACTATAATCTGCCGATAGAAAAAATTAAAGTACCGATAGAAAATGATGAACTACCGATAAAAAATAATTAATGATCGATAGAAAGTATTAAACTATTAAACTAGAAAATAATGAATTACCGATGGAAAGTAATAAACTACCGATAGAAAATGATAAATGATCGATAAAACGACCAGTTTATCGGTACTTTAGTACTTTTTATCGGTAAAAAGTTATCGGTAGTTTTGAATATTTTTATCGGTACTTGGGAATTTCGCTATCGGTACTTTATTATTTTTTATCGGTACCGTGTTTATCGGTCATTTATTATTTTTTATCGGTAGTTTTGAATTAATTTATCGGTAGAATATAATATCCCTTAAAAAATTCGAATGTTGGTTCTGAGCATCGAGACCTACAAGTACATAAAAATGCGTCAGATTTCCATAGTCTATTTGTCAAAAGAATCCCTTTATTCATTCGAGTGCTCATTCGTCTTTGGTATTGTACCAGTATGTAATAGGTCCCAAACCTCGACTATAAGAAGGTCTGATACGTCCTATTTCAGAGTTTGTAGCATTGGGACCAGCTTTTAATTGAAAAACTACCACAACAACGTAGACGAAGCAAAAAAGCTTCAGCTCAGCTGACTCTCGATTTATTTCTTTACAAACTTAATAATTTTTTTAATTGCACGCTAATTCTTACCAATAATTTCACGAGCGCAGATCAAAACGGTCACACGATAATATTTTCCCTGAAATTGTATAAACAAACAACCATCTAAATACAATTAGATATCAACATGTCAGCGTGTGTCGCGTGCTAGTCAAAGATTAAAATTATTATAATTACAGTGACGATACGTCGCGCTCAAATAAATTAATTAAAGCGAAGCGAAATAAATTCTGTTTCTTTTTTTGTAGCCAGTTTTTAATTGTATACGGACAAATATAGTGGCGCATGTTGTGTAAACGGATCACGAAAAGTTGGTTTTAATAGTCGCAGTTGTGGAAAAGTTCAACATGTTTTGTTCGACTGTTGAACTATAAAGAAACTCTTCGAATTGAGACGATCAGACGTTCATTCATTTCACATAAATTTAACCAATGGATCCACCTGTTTCTGATAGTTCGTGCATCGTATTTTATCAAACAAACACTTTGTGACAGAGAGTGACGATATCCAAACGAATGTTCAATATAAAGTTCCAAAAGCCCGAGGGAACAAAGTCACAAATTTATCCTGAAAGTCACGAAGTCATTCGGAAAGTCACAAAGTCAAGTGAAGTCAGGGATTGTCACGCCACGAAAGTCATGGAAAGTACCGGAGAGTCCAGTAAAAAATGAAAAGTCGACGATATCCGGAAAATTCCGGATCTATTCAAAAACTCACTGGAGCTATAAAAAAGTCATGAAAAGTCAAAGTCCTGGCTGCCGTTTGTCGAAGTTGTTTTTCACTCGACAACGCCTACTTCCTCGCGGATGTTTAGACATGTTTTGATCCTTCTAATTTGAATTTTCAATGAGTCGATAAAGAGACTAAAACAATAAACTGCGTAGTGCCACTTCGGGTTGGGGCGTTGAATGATGAAAATTTGTTTTCGTCCCACGATGTGGAACTCACATCTAGTGACAGAAACAACCACTTTTCGCAACTTGTTGCATAAATAACTAAGAAATCCCTTCGTTGATAAACAAATTCGAAAGACGTTTCGGGCATCGACTGAATGGCCATATGGCCTGATTAAGTCTTATTGTCGTAGAGTACTTTAAGTCTCAGTGAATCTAACAATTGAACTCTACACATCTACACAGTAGTGAACGAAGAGCTTTGACTCCACTCTACACTCTTCTATCGTTGTGTGTCAGTCAAGTAACAAATTACTCTTAACACCACTGTAATGAAGGCAAAATGAATTACTGATATTTGTTTCAGCAAAACATTAATGTCGCAACATGAACCGTAAAATGATTGCCAGAAATTTATTTCCACATAATCTCCATCTCGACACAGAGTTACACAGTCACAATGCTAAAACTGTTAAATCGTAAACCAGCGACATTTTAAATAGATAAAACTCACTCGGCGAACCAATCTCTCGTTACATTGTCTTATTCCGGTGAAACAAATTCTAAGCTAAACGTTCCACTATATCTGGTGTTTTGCCTGGGAGCTCCCGCTGTGACTCACTCAAGTGAACATAATAGATATTATTTCACATAAATCTTGATTCTTTTGACCGAAAAATCAAATAAATAATTTTTCTTAGCGCACTCAAATGCACTTCCATTTGTTTGTCCATTTCATAAAACGTTTAAATTGTGACCATTGTTGAGTGTCTCGAAAATATTGTACAAACGGTCTGATAAACATAAACATTGGCTGGGCTTTTAAACAAATCGATTGTAAAAGGCAACTAATATTTTGTGCTGTTGTTGTTCGGGGTTACAAAACTGTTTTTGAAGAGTCTCTCGACTGTGTGTATAGACATTTTGGAGTTAATTTATTAGTGCTCTTTTGTGTGGACATTATGGGACACTGGTGAGTAGTCAGTTGGAACATGGGCATCAGAAGATTTAAGATTTATGTATGAAACGTATAGGACATCGGTAGGCCCGTTGTTGTTTGGGAAGCAGGAGAAGACCTTTTTCTTTAGTTCATTGACAATAAATATTAATTCACAGATCTTGAAGATAAGTGCAGGTACGATGATGATCTCTAAGTTTGGATTCTCTTTAAATTAAATTCTTTTCTTTCATTCACAAATATTTTGCCACGTGCCCATTCCAACAACAAGATCCTAAGAATTACACCAGATACATCCAAGACAGATGCATTCGCAACACTAAATTCAATTTACATCTTATCTCCTGTGTACATAATTTCTCTTTTCCTTCGCCTTTTTTTCATTTAAATATCAACAAAAAATCTACCATCTCGACAAACGGGACTCACTGTATAAAGAGGATGATTTTTCGGTCGCATAATATTCAATTGTAAAAACGACACAACGAAAATGTAATAAAATTTCAACAAAAAAAAAGGAAGAAAAGGAAAAACAACAAACAAAATAACGAGACGTATACCATGAATAGTGTGCATTTAATACTCTTGATATGTACGAAACAGATGAGGTTGTGTATTGTACCGTGGTGTATGAATATGTGAATATTTGTACGTCGAAAACGTCCAGGTGTTTATGGACTGGAAAGCCGATTTCAGTGTTTTATTATTACATGCGACCGTAAGAGATGATTCCGTTGTCCGTTCACGACTTTTTATTTTTTGCTGATTCTGCACTTCGATGTTCATACACAAAAATTGAACAGATAAGACCAGACTATGACTAGCATGGTATATGAGTTTCGATTAGGTTTTTGTATCATAGCACGACAATGATGATCTGTTATCGATAACAACAACAAAAATAAGGTCGAAGCCAGCATCGCCTTTATGTCTTATACATACTACAAATGTTAAAACAAATGAAGTAAAAGATTTCAAAAATCGAGTGAAGTAATAGATTAGCTATATGTCCTAACGACATGAAAGGCTAAACTCTCCTTCACCAACTCACTCATCAATTTTTCCCAATTCTCATAAATTCTCACCACATTGCGAGCTTAACCAATTGAAATTACAAACATTTTTCATGTTTTGTTCAGAGTTATCTCCTTCAGTAGCTTCCTCAAAAATCGGATTGTCCTCTGCCAACATACCAAAAAGTTAATCACCTACAATACCGTAAATTGAAATACCATTGAACATAGAGGTGGTGGAGGTACAATTGATTCTTCTTTCTTTACAAAAAAAAATTGAATTCCTGAAGGAAAATAACACGACAAAAAGAGAGTCCCAGCTTATTTATTGCGTGCGTTTATAGGTACATTTTGTTACTGTTTATGTGTTTTGTTCGACTTCAAGCGCATTCCTTATGTAATTCACTTCAATACGAAGCAGAAGAGAAGAAAATCCATTCAAATGTGTAACTTCTATCATACCCGGAGCACACACAATCGTCTTATTCTTAATGTTATTTCCTCTAAGATATTGGAACGGGCCATTGTGTGCTAAGTAGATTTTACAAACCGATACAAATTTGTCCACAATGAGAGGATGAAATGAACAAAAAGTAAAAGGTGTCAATGGTGTGCCGGGTATAAAAATTCAACGGTGTGTTTCGTTTCTTTTATTTGCGTGTTGTTCGATGTTTTTGTATTTTTTTTTTGTTTTGTTTGGAAATGATGGTGATAACAAAAATCTGTAGAAAAGATGCACAAATGGAATATGAGAGGCGTGCAAATTGCATTTTCTTTACTTTTGATTTTCCATTTATTGAGATTAGTTTCTGATCTTTAATGCGTAAATTTGTGTTGCATAATAGGAGTTCCATTCAACAAATGCATTTTCAATGATAATTTAGTTAGCAATAGTGCGATTGAGTGAGCATAATAATTGAGTTTCGGAGGTTCCTAGAGATGTACGGTGGGTTTTTGAATTAGTTCTACCATTTGTAGCATTGCGAAGTCTAGATCAGAAAGAGAACAAAGCGAATCTTTTCAAATCCTTCACTTTTCCAAGTTTCCTCTAACTCTCAAAACAATATTTAGCTATGCTCCTATGTAGCTATGCCATACTAAGCTGTTATGCAATTCTATGCAGCAACGCAATGCTATGCCAAACAATGATTGATCACTTGGTTTCCGTACGATTTAATGAACGTCCTGGGCCCATAACCTGTTGAAGTCTGGGAATCTGGTATATATGGTTCGAGTGTAGTAGCGAAAACAAGAGTTTCGACTATAGTTGCTCTGATTACAAATCGATGTCGATAAATAAATAAGCAAGCTGACGACCACTATTTTCGAAGTTCTTTTGGATTCAAGAGCAAATTACACACCGAGAGCTAGGAGAATTATTACTCTTCCATCACTAAAATAATAACCCTTTCACAAACACCCAGCGAACCAAGTGAATCTATTACTTCTTTCATTTTGTGTATTTCCAACAGATTGATACACAAATCTTTTACTTCATTAAGTTTACCATATTTTTTGATACATTAGTCAGTATCAGCCAGAGTTGATTGCTATTTTTGTCTGATCTGTCGTTAACAGATAAATGCCGACAGTAAAATGGTATATTGAACTAAATAAAAATAAATTAGCCAGTGCCTATTTTTGAGAAAACATTTTCCCAAACTTTCTCATATTTACCGGAATTTTCCTTTTATTTTCCAGAATTTTCCCTGAAAATTAAGGAAAATAAGAGAAAATTCAAGAAAAGAAAAAAGAAAATGTCCAAAAGGAGTACCTGCTGTTGATTATCAGTCTATCGTTAATATTCCTTTTAATTGTTTGCTTAGAAGGATGACAGTAAAATTGCTGTAAGACTCAAATGGTTGCAACAACCCTAGCTTCACCAAAATGATTCCGGCAATATGTTCAAAGAGTTTTTTTTTTTAATTTAAATTACACACTCATAGACGGCCATCGATCTAATTCTGAACATTAAATTCCAATAAATTCAATTGTCGTGCAATAAAGAAAGTTTTTTTCGTTTGAAAACTTTTCAACTCGATTTGTTGGTTTTCTTCTTCTAATTACATAATTTCCAATGAACATCATCGTCATACACACATGCATTATTAGTAGCAGCATTACTTGTCATCGTGCTCAATTCCTTGAGTGTTTTCAAATAAATGTTTTCTATCTTTTTAACTAAATGCAACAACTATGCACCCATAAATTCCACGCGATCATGCAATCTGCTCGAACCGAGAATGTAGTATTATAGTTACATTTTCATGTCGCTACATGTGTTATAATTTAAGAGAAAGAGTTTTTCAAATAAATTCAACTTTAATTGTCTATATAGTTTTAGGTTGTTGTTGTTGAATACATTTTTTTTTCTCGTTTCGTTTCGTTATATCTATCAAAGCGAACATATGGGTGACAACTTAGCTAACAATTAATTGTGTGATACATACGCTCGTATTTAATGTGATGATATAAATAGGAGTAAATAAATTTCAACAAAATTGCTCTTAACATATCACCATGCACAAAGTAAGTGTAGGCAACCCATCGGAATCGTAATATATTTATAGGAATTTGGAAGATGTATGTATATAGAAGAATAAGACAGTTTTTAATGAATGAATCGAATGATATCGTTGAATTAAGTCGGCTGTGCTATGCTCAGTGTACGGTATAGGAAAATAGGTTAAATTCTTAATTGAAAATTATGATTCAAATTCGGATAGATAATTGGCTGTAAATTGCAACGCATTATTAAGTCGCCTCAATGTACATTGTACAATATATTGTCTTCACCGAATATTAGTTTGTTACGATATACCGAGACTATGAACGAACAGAATTTATTCCAATAAAAACGGCTTGAGATTTATGAAGTCATTCGGTAAATCTATAAGTTCCTTATAAGCCGCTAAAACTCTAAACAGAACAAACTGGTTCATTGTAACCATATAGCGTAGTTAAGCTTCTCTCTTCATCCATGTATATCCTTCCAAGTGCATCACCTCTTTACACACCGTGATCCACTCTCTCTTCTTTTTTTAGTCCGACAGCACAATAAAAAAAAATCCGCACTCAAGTGGCAGGTCGTGCTGATGTGTTCATTTCCAGTCGATATACACAAAACCATAATACGGCGTGCATATAACACTTCAGAATTAATACATTTTCGTTGTTCAGCTTTCATAATAATGTCCTCTTAACCGGGTCAAAGACCATCCCATAGTGCTCACTCATTTCGTTCTTACACAAATTTTTGTTTCGTTTCTTTTTACATTTATCGCTGATGCACGTCAATAAAACACGAAATAATGCTTCCATCGACGGTATGGCTATAAGTTGTGACCTCCATGGTAAACAGAATAATGAAAATGAAAGAAGTAACGCGATTTCGTCGATAGATTGTATTGGGTGTTGGGTAATTACATCGGAATACAAAAATCGAAATACAGCGACGGTCTATCCAAAATCGATAAATGACTTCTCCATTTAGCTAATGCCAGCTGTTTTACTTACGCGAATAACAAACGGTAAAACGGCTAACTGAAGAAAACAATACGATTTATCGATTTTTCAGTGTTCCTCGCTCATGAAAAGAATATAAAATTTTGTTAAAATTAATTAAATGCAATGCACTACGCAATAAACTTCATAATTAGCAGCGGTAACGGTACATTTTATGACACAAAAATATTTTTAAATTAAAAACGAATTTCACTGGAATCCATACAAAATCCTTAAGTTTACAATTTCCTCTTTCGATGGATTACCAATAATAATTAACGACCAGGGACCATTCAGAAAGTACGTTTCCAATTTAAGGTGGAAAGCGAATGCATATATATGGGTAAGAGAATCGTGCCGATAAGAAAACTCTCGATCAGTTACCGGTTCTATTACTTCTTACTGTCTAACAAGTTTCGAAATCTTGTACTTCATTCATTTTAACATTCTGATTCTTATGTATAAGAACTCATTATTCAGAGCTTGTCGGTTATTTTTGTCGTCGTTATTGATACCAGATGATCCGTAACGTTATGGACCTTTTTAATTCTATAAATGAATAACTTGTAGACTCAGTGGTAGATGCTAAGCGGGTGTAAAGCAACTTCTTACGCTTTAAATTTAAAATCAAATTCAAATGGGGCTCCTTAGTCATGCAATCGAACCTTTTCATTTCAGAGAAACACATTTTTTCTTACCCATTAACTGTCAACTATAAACGTCGACATCACAGTTTGTATCTTGGTATACACAATTCGCCGTTTTTCTGAATGACCCTATACTATGCGATGCATACACACATGATTTTTGCCCATCGGTTTTCAATATGTTTGCCAATGGAATTTTAATAAAATGTTATTGAACGCAAGGGCATAACTAAAATGCAACATTAAGAGGTCATAGGTCTGGATGCACATTGCTCTTTTTTATTCTCTCGGTTTCGATACAGCGCTTTTTCAGTGATGATGTATATTAATAGCGGTTAATGTGCGTACGGTGTACAATGCACATTTTTTGATCTATGATCAGATGTCATTTTGTTTCAGAGAATGAAATAAATTTGGTTCGGACTGAAGTTACAGCAGAAAAAAAGGTAGAGGGATGCTAGTGTTGTAGGGAGGGAGGTATTTAATTTGAAACTGGATCAAAGCCGTACTGTTACGTGTGTTCCAAATGAGTGTTCATTTAAATAGATATTTTTTTGGTCGCAATAACATGCACATATTAAAACTATAAACGGAGAAAAAGGAACGTTAGCAACATTTCCGATTTCTATGCAAAATTTGAATAGAGAAAAATGAGAATTTATGGAATTTAGTTTCAATGGAAGCTTTGTACCCTCCTTTGTATATATAAAAAAGGATCTAAAAAGGGACATAATGAGTTTACTTTGAAAACCTGAAAAATTCTATGGTAAAGAAGGGAGAATTATGCAGATGAATATTATCAATCGATGCATCGATATTCATTCGTTTCAAGGAAAATGTTTAATGATGGATGAGAGCACAACTAATTAATTTCTGATTTATGAAATACCGACCATTCACCCGGTAATCATGTTTTTTGTAACTGAAAAATAGTAGAATTATATGCGATGTACGATTTGGATGTGGTAGGTGACACCCAAACATGTCCTTCTACTGTACATGTATCTAATATGCAAACTTCCTCAACATTACTTTTAGTTCTTGGAGGCCTATATTATGTACTCTCTCTAATGAACCGACTTTTGATAGTTCTTTCTTCACAATGGAAAGATAGAAGTGAAAATTTGCTTGTCGATGGTGTCTTTTGTGATCAGAGCGCAGCGAGGGTCATAAACACCCGTGAAGACGCAGCTTGTACTTTTGTATGCGAGGTAGAAACATTTTTTAAACAAAGACACCGAAAATTAGTCGAGGTAATTTTTGTAAGTTATTTTTAATCGACGTAAATCATTAGTCTCAGTAAAAGTGGCAATTGTAACTTACAAGAAGTTCCCTCGACTGTAGGGAATATTTTTGGGAAAAGTTTTCCCAATGTTTTGTCTTATTTTCTGACGTTTTTCAATATTTTCCAAAATAAAAAAAAAATTGGGAAAATTATGGAAAAAATCGAAAAATTTAGGAAAACTTAGAAAAATCTGGAAAATTGCTATTTTCTCACCTGCATTGTGAATACCATTTTCCTACCTTCAATTTTCCTTTCTATGTCATTTCACCGATTTTATTCATATTCGAAGTTATTTGTGGATTTCTCACTTGTAAGCGTTAGGCTTCACGTTTCTCGATAGCGTTGTTAGACCAGTTCGGGTCTAAAACCTAACATTCTACCAAAATTTACAAAAAAAAATCTCGGTAAATTCGGGCAAATTTTGATAAATTTGGGTAAATATCGACAATTTTCAGTAATTTCAGTAAAACAAATTTCCAATTAATGGTCCTGGTGCAGTTCGTTTTGTTATTTAAATTTCTACAAAATGTGTGTATACAACTTAGATCAATAATGTCGAAGGCTTTCAATTAGAATTTGATAATTTAGCATCAACATAACTATCAAGTTTGTGCGGCAAGAAATCTAGCCAAATCGCACAAAATAATCTAAATAAATTTTCAACGTCGTCCAATAATGTAAAATGGAAACATTTCACAAAGTGGTCACTGCTCATTATGAATCCAAATTGGACCGTTCATGAATTGTCTTTATCTCAAATTGCTCAATTAATTGACTCACTCCATTATACAAAAGAATTTTCTTTGATTAATTGTTTCTAGTTCTAGGCGAGAGGGTTTAATGCATCGCATAAAACGAAACATTATTTTAATTTCTATATTATGCGGACACCACTTAACCGAATCAACAACATCAAAACTTATTCAGAGCTTCAGTAAATACGAATAATTTTATGGTGACAAATAAAGTGAAAATTAACAAAATTCTAAGTTCACTTCTGGTATGCCACACAAACAATTTGCTTTAATTAAAAAATATTAGCAGAGGGAGAGTGTGTCTTTGTACCATGAAAAAAAACAACAACAACATTTCACATGCATGCCACGAGAGATGTGTGCGCATATTTCATAACTGGCGATTTTATTGAAGATTATTCATTCTAATTATTCAATTTCTTAGATAGAGAGATGTGATGTGATGATTGCTTGACATATTTAGTGAGGAGGCACATTAGTGCAGCAAAACCGACTTAGTAATACCATTCCGTCTGATTCTGATCACAGATTATTCCGTGTCGATCAGAGGGAAAATTCAGAACTAACAACCGCTAATCCGATTCAACCTTCTACAAATAATTGTGTTCCCTACTCCCCTTCCTCGCAAACCACAAAGCGGAATCAAAATAAATGAAACATTTGACCTTTAGCGCGAAAACTCTTTGACTTTTCGAGAAAATGGAAATGATTTCATCAAGAATATAAATCATTCTCTTCCTCCACCACCACCACCACCACCGTCTCGAAGCATTTCACATTCCTTTTTCGTAGACACAGAAATGTATACACATCATCCCGTAGAGCAATGTGATTAGATTATAAGTGTGATATTTGGACTCCCCCTCAAAATCATTGGAAACAATCAAATTTATGCACCGCGACTGTGTGACACCAAGTGGGGTAATTTCCGGCTCATAAAATGTTATGAAAATTTTTCACCCCTTTCACTGTCATCTCCGATGTGTATATATTCAGGGAATTTTCTAATGCTATTGGGGGTGCCTGCCTAAGTGTCTTTTCGTTCAAATTCTTACAAGAAGACGTAGAATACAACGACAACGAAAAAAAAATATGATAAAACGAAACGACCTTCTACACCCATTTGAGTACAAGGCATATCATTACCACAACATGCTGTTCGCTTAAATTTATTTTCTTTTAAATTTCCATTATCTTTATGCTGAAGAAGACATTTAAAATGTAATCTACTTATGAACGTGTAGCTAAATGGGAGCTTTGAAGAAACATTTTTTGCGCTCTAGACATTTTAATACAGCCACCGAAGTGCGCTGACTAATTTAATCAAATAACCCTCAACCACATTTTCATTCCCGAAAATACGGTTGTGGGTAACAAATTGTACGAAAATATTAAAAGACCAAAGTTTTATTGTGTTTCATAATACCACACAAACAGGGTTATGACTTTTTGTGTACGCGCGATAAAGTCACAATCCCATTTGAAAGGTTGATGTAATTTACGAATAGAATAGGAGGAATTCCACAACAACAACAACAAGATCGCAGTCACACATTGGGAGTGAAGCACACAAAAAAAAGAACTTGAAAAGAAAATCCAGTTGACCTATTCCTCCACCGCCAAAAAATAAAACATTTATGGGGGGCCAAAGTACAACAACAAATAAGAGAAAAGAAGAAAAATCACCCGTCTCGATAAGTGCAATAAATCAATGAATTTGGTGCGGTGTATTGCACGAAATACAAAGTGCGATGGGTGAAGAAGTGGAAGTAGAGCAAAAAAAAAAATTGACTATATCGGTTACCAAACCTCAAATGTCCACCCACATCCCATTTATTTCACATGTTTGGTTTGGACTATTTGTCTGAAAGGCTCTTTGTGGTGTTTTAATAATATAAATCTGTGCCATGGTTGTGGTGGAAAAAAAACTGTTTATATCGAAAATCCATCGCCTCTGTCGACTGTAAGTAAGTGAAAATCAGTGCATATTTGTGGGGTTGCGATTTTTAACGGACATAAAGAACTCATCTTGTATGCACCCTGTTACATATAATCTATAACCTCTGATAATGGGGCTGTTAGACTTCCTTTTTTTATTTATAGATATTTTTTCGTTCTTGTTTTGTGTTGTGTACGGTCTGATATTAGCCTCGTACACAGGGTATAATGTGATTTATCGAAAATAATTTTCTATTCCAACATTTTCCAGTTGCTTATGCTCTATCTCTCTCTACGATGATAATACACACCGGTATGCGAACATAGTTTTTCATTTATTTTCATTTCTGATGTAGCACCGATGTATGTATACATGAGGAGTGTAAAACAAATGGAAAATTTATGACATTTTGTACAATATTCTTGGGTATACATCACATTAAAGCCGTTCGTTTAACATGGAGAACTACTAAATCTTTTCCCTTTCAATAACGCCTCCTCTTTGCAGTTAGTTGGGAACATTTTCGAACGCCCAAGACTTGTTCGCGTATTTTAACATGAAAATGATCCGAGATTCGGGGTTGTTAGTTGTTGTTTTTCTTTTGCTTTTTTTTCAAGAATTAATTGTCATCTTGAGCTCAAAAAAAAAATGAGATTAACACGCATCAGTCTCACTTGGTGAATACATTGCAGGTTACTATTGTCTTGTGGAATGGATAAATTGTCGGGTATGAGATCTAGGGTCTAACATTGGGAATTTTATTAGCATCAGGCTAAGGCGTTATGCATCGCTAAATACCATTGCGGAAGAAAGGTGCCTTAACCTGTCCAAATTTACTGAAAATGGACGAAATTCATCAAAAATGTACTGGGAATTGACTAAATTTTTGGTAAACTTCCGGAAAATTGTGTAAAGTTTCCTGTAAATTTCCGGAACTTCCGGAAAATTTTGAAAAACTTCCGATAAATACTGATCTGATAGTTTCATTCCCAATTGTATCCTGTTGGTAAATTTCTGCTAAATTTTGTAAAAATTCGGTAAATTTTGATAAAGTTACGGTAAATTTCGACAGATTTCCGGTAAACTTTTCAAAATTTCAGGTAAATGGTGACTAATTTCCGGAAGATTTTGATAAATTTTTGTAGATTTCCGGTAAATTTTGATAGTTTTATTGAATATTATTTCCTAATTGTAGGCCCCGCGCTCTAAATCTGCTAAATTTTGTAAAAATTCGGTAAATTTTGATAAAGTTCCGGTAAATTTCGACAGATTTCCGGTAAACTTTTCAAAATTTCAGGTAAATGGTGACTAATTTCCGGAAGATTTTTATAAATTTTTGTAGATTTCCGGTAAATTTTGATAGTTTTATTGAATATTATTTCCTAATTGTAGGCCCGTGAATTGATCTTCCGTGTATTTCATATATTTTCGTGCAAAACACTAACACTACTGACAAGTACCCCTTTGTGTCGACAAATATTTGGAGCCATTTATCAGAATCGTATTTACTGCCAGCTCTCAATTCTTCCAAACGACCTTTCCTAAACAGTTAATCTCTTTGAAACGGTAGACGTTTCATAGGATAACCACGAAATCTGGTACTTCTCTGGTTTGTTATTCTTATGTTAGTTCTACTACTTCACCAGTCTAACATTTTACCATATTATAAAAAGCGAAACCAGTCACAGGCCATGACATATTTTTTATCGTAATTGTTGATAACAGATGAGTGTCTTATTCATCTTGTGCTTTCAAGTCTTCCAGAAATTTCTTACAAAAAACTGCGTCACATTGGATGATCCAAAAGTAATTTATTAAATGAGGTAATCATTGTGACCATTGTAACCATCTCTTTCGACTCTGCACTTGTCGAAAAGGGGAAACTGCTGTGCAATGTTCAACTTTTGCATTGAACAGACAACAAATTCTAATACATTCGGATGACACAGCTACTCCGACATCCTATAAAAATATCTTCATAAAAAACACCTTGGTCGTAGGTGACACCCGACATCATTCCTATTTCACTATTCGAGCTAATTTTCGTTTTCGAGAAACATTATCGAAACCTTAGTACTCACACGATCCAATTATATGACTTTTGACGACGAAGATTTGTAATTCCTTTGGGGGGTTTAAACTAATTGCAAATTGATAAGAAATCCATTTTTTTGGTCTCTGATTCCAAATCCATTTACAACGATTAGCCGATTAGTTCAAAGAAAGAAATTCACTTGAACGAAACTGAGTGGAAAAGTTAAATTGATGAAACGAGTGTGGATGTGGTGTGGGTGAAGGCAGCGGAGGCGCAAAAAAAGGGGAAATTATTTAGGTCAATGGAATATCGACGAAAAATGAAAATCAAAAATTTATTGGATTTATACGTAAAAGATCTGATCCACTCGTTTGATTGAAAGCTGTTTCCCTCTGCACGTCTGTACTAAACAAGGAAATTGTCATGTTTGCATTATAATCGATTACGGTGAAACACAACCCCTTAAGCATACATCTCATGTGTTCGTAAATATAACAATGAAGAAAATGTACTCGAAACGAAATCAGAAAAAAAACCTTCAACACTAAGAGCAGCAGGATGACAACAACAACAAAAAAGAGAGGAGCAAAATCTCACACACAAAAAAAGAAGGAATATTTATCAACCTTGTGCCTGTTTTGCATGCGTATACCTATCAACCTCTTATCTGTTTATTACAAATGAAATGAATTGAATGCGTGAAATGAAACAAAAATAACAAATAAACCAAACCAAACAAAGAAAAGTCAAATTGTAAGGGAGATTAGGAGAAGATAAAAATGTTTCCATTTCGAAACGAAGACTTTTTTTTCATTTCGCCTCGTTTTGTTTTGTGTTCTCTCTCCGGAAAACATTTTTAAAATGAACACAAAAGGGTTGGGTATTTAAATCATTCGAAACAATTTTTTTTCTGTTGACTACCACACTGGGGTGAAAGATGAATTTTAATTAAGTTGAGTTTTTAAGGTTGTTAGTAGCAGATTTCTGTTTTAATAAAAAAAAATGGAACTGCTGATGGGTGCGTTTATGGACCTGTTGAGGTGAAAATTTGTAACTTTTTTTTATTTTTCTTTAAACAAAACATAAAATGAAGTTCTTATCGCCCGACCCTTCATCTCGTAAAACAAATTTTTAATTCAACTCGAGAACGAAAAAAAAAAAATGATTTCTCTAACCAACCCCAAGTCAAAATATGTGATTTTTGTGAGGAAAGTGTGTGACATCTATTACATTGTCACTAAAAAAAATCTGGTAGTCTCACACCCCACACTCGAAAAAAAAATCCTCGAAAAAAGACAAACCACTGGAATGAACCGCAAAACAGTCCAGAGAGAGAGAATGAAAATGGGGGGTTGAATTTCGAATGTATCTCTAAATAAAGCACGTAGGGTAGATTCTTGTCAATATTATGGGGTTGCGAGAAGACGAAATAAATAAATAAATTTTTCAAATAAACAAATCAACACACACTTTCACTCCATGCATTTTAAAATGATAACGTCAGTTGTTGTAACTGTAACATACATTTTTTTTTGTCACATTGTTTGCGGTTTGTCGCCTCCTGTATATTATCTGCATCATTCAAGTATAAGCGCTTTACCGGAGATTGTTATGTTAATTGGAAAGTTCTTCGAGTGGAATTTTGATTCTGGAGCTATTATGAGAAGAGATGGGTATAATATCACAAAAGGGAAATGTATTTAATGTTGAAAGACAATTTCACTTAAACTTCATTGCCATTTGACCTAAACTGTTCATTCAACGGTTTTGGGAGCGATAAATGGATGCCATCTCTCTTTTCGTTCATATAAATGTTTTTGCGTAACATAACACTGAATGGGAGTCAACGGTGAACTTGTTTGTACAGAAACTTTGCAATGATTTGGTATATGGTCGGGTCATATAATGGAGTCTGTTCCATATAGATCAGCCTGGAGATGGGCAATATGTTTGTCTTCTGGGGGAAACTGTTGGTAATAGAAGGATGTTTGGATTCAGAAATAGTTGTCTGTGATTTCTGCTTCTGTAAACTTGATACATGAGAACATAAAGTAAATCCACCGACTCTGTTGTCATAAAATATGAGTGTACGACGATGAGGAGTTGTTTTAATTTCCTATCTTTACTGTCGTCCGCTGGAAGTTGGCAATAACTTCCGTTCTCTCAAACGACACAAGCAAATGTCTGGTTGTTTTCTTACTGGTTTTGTATTTCAATCATCTTCGACAATGATATTTCAGCAACCCTTATCAATGATACACCCACCTAAACGCCCGCATTTCGTATTCTTGATTAACGATACTATGCGTGGACGGGGGGTGTCCCATACGATTTAATTTTATTAAAATTATTAAATGTAAATTTTGTTTGACATCTATCAACAAGCAGTCAACCGAACTCACACGTTAAAGCTTCCTGTTCGTCAACAATTTATGTCGTAAACAAAAGTTGGGCAGCATGGTGGTAGAGATGTAGTAGCAGTTTGTGTACCTTGAAAAATTTGGCTACAGTCTGCGATTGAATTGAATTTGGAAAATGGAATCGTTAAGTTGACGGTGCGTCGGTCGGCTGTAACTAAACCCAGTGAATTGTAGTTGATGCGACTTTTTGTATTTCACACAGAGCTTTTAATGAATAAAATTAAATTTCGAATAAATAACAGCTCGGGTATGTGTCGTCTTCGACTATATTAATGGGTTTTTTTCCAACGGCGTTAACAATGGTCGTCATTTGACTTTTAAATTTCGTTTTACTAATTAACGATTCATACAACCGCTATCACAACAATCGACTGAGACTGTAAACAATAGAAAGAAATCCGATTATTTGAAGCGTACGATGAAGATATGTAGATAGTTAGCGCAAACCTCTTACAATTATTGTAGACTTTACTAACTCTCCTAAAATTTGCTAACACATTTGTACACTACACACTCTACACCTTTCACGCAATTGCTCTTCATCTATCGCTAAAAAAACTAAATTCTCAACCTCCATGTCAATATTTTGCTCACACAAATTTCACAATTCACAGATGCGTGTGGATTGTCCGATGTAACTCATATCGAATCTCTGCAAGAGAAGTCTCAATGTGCTCTGGAGGAATATTGTCGTGGACAGTATCCGAATCAACCGACACGTTTTGGCAAACTTTTACTGAGGTTACCATCACTGCGGACAGTGTCATCACAAGTAAGTAATCGATTGTTGACGTCTTTTTTTTGTGTCGATACTAGAAGGTAACGTTTTTGATACGGCAAGCATAATCGCCATAATGATCGTTACATCGGCAATAGTTTTGTTGGGTAAAGTTTCTATTTTAAGGAGGCGAAATATGATGATGTTTGCCCGAAACGTTGAATCAGCTCTGTAGCTAGAAAGCTTCAAAAAGCTTCTTTAATAAATGATTCTTAACAAAATCAAAGTTTAAGCTTTCACTTCACTCATCTTCCTATCTGATCTATTACTTCATTTGATCGAAATATTTTCAATTGATTGATGCAAAATCTTTTACTCAATTTTTGGGAATATGTTAATCCTTTAAATTGTCTGATGACTTCAGTATTTCCAGTTCAAACATAACCAAACCGTTGATTTATTACCCGAACGTGTAATAACGTCCGAAAAATAGGGCGTGGAACTTCACAATGTGCTAACATAACGCCTATTGAGTGATACGAATCTACTACTTCTTTTGATCTAAGCATTTTCATGATGAGAAATCTATTACTTCACTAGGTGAAACCATACATCTGGCTATATATAGAGCTTAAACAAGAAATCATCGCCTATTCCTGTCGCCACAGTTGATAACAGATGTTGTATGACTCTGGAAAGGATTGAGTGCTTTATTTCCCTCTTGTAGGAAAGAATTACTACCGCCCAATAACTTTGAATTACCATAAGAGCGAGTGGTAAAATCATATTTTAAAATCGTTAGTGTAGGATGAAAACGTTACGGGAATGGCTATTTTCAAGCAACAAGATTACGAGAATTGACGAAGAACTAGAATATTTCATCACGAAAAATGTCTTCCGGCCTGATGTTAAATGTTTGTGTTTCTCTCCTTCCCATTGCAGGTAATAGAGCAATTATTTTTCGTACGACTAGTAGGCAAAACCCCAATCGAAACGCTCATTCGTGACATGCTGTTATCGGGCAATAGTTTCTCATGGCCATACCTAAATTCAATATGACACACAATGTGGCGGCAGTTAACAACCACTTGATCCACAATGGGACCAGGAATGGTCCCATTTTCAACCAGTTACTGTGGCGCACCCATCGACCAACAAATGCATCATCATTTACCCGACAGCATACAGCAGATGACAGCAATGACGGGTTCAACGGCAGACGTGCCAGTTGTTGTTGATGTAAAATAAATAATGAAAATGTAACTTAGAAAACAAACAAAAGAAGGAAGAAGGAAGGAAAATGTTAATTTAATTCATTTTTTTAAAGCGACAAAAGGAAACGAAGAGTTGAATTATGAAAAAGCAAAGCTATTTTGAAAATTGTGCAAGTGATTTAAATTATTTATAAGATACGGGCACGAAATTACTTATGTATCTGAATCAGACTATTTAAAAGCGCATTAATATAAAGCAGAAAATAATAAAATTCACAATTCACAATACACTCAGGAGATGAATTTCTTGTGCAGAATTAGCAACAGCTGATTTTACCACCATTTGCTGCTACAACCATATGAGAGTATTTTGTGTCAGCATAAGCAATACTGTAGAACTGTTGAACTTTATTGCGTAAATGAAACTCTTTTCATACGCGTCAAGAATTCACGCGCTGAAAGCATTGTCTTTTAGGAGTTGAAACATCGATGTTGCAAACATTCCAAGGCACAAAAACGATCATTTCTTTTTGAATAGATACGAACTCTAGTTTGTCTGTCGAGTTTGACAATCTCACAAAAGAAAAATTTGAATTAGATCTTTTTCTTTGCGTTGCTATCTGCAGCTGCAAGATGTCGTAGCTACCTTTCTCTATCTGTTTCAATCTTTGTTTTTTTTTTTTCAAGGTAAATATAGTGAGGAGGTAATGCCATAAACCACAACACTGGAAAAATACGTTTTGCGACGAGATTTAAGTTGCGTTCACAGTCATTCGTTTTGTCTCCGTTTTGCCTATACTGTGTACATGACAGTTGACATTTGAAACAATGCAGCATTTGTTAGACCTATTGTTGGACCTGTCAACTGTCACGTACACGGAATCGAAACGGAGTGGAAACAAATGACTCTGAGACCACATTTAGAGGTTTGGTTAACCAAATTCAAAAGTTAAAATATTAAATATTATAAAAATTAGGTACAGATGGCGCTGACTTCATGTGGTGATTAAATTCATATTATTGTAATGTTTATGCGCTAACAAAATACTGATGTGGTTGTGCACTAACTGGTGGTAGATCAGCTGTTGCTAATTCTGCACAAGAACTTAATTTATTGAGTGTCAGTTGAAATTTAAAGCAAAAACATTGAAACACTGAAAATGGTGCCATTTAATTTTTCGAAAATGATTGTGTACTGTATTCGGTATAAATTAACTGGAGACAAATTAAATTAAAATGAAATTGAATTAAAAAAAACAAGAGAAAGAAAAGAAAACATTTTTGAAAAGAGACTTTCATAGAAACGTTCTCGCTGAGCAATATTTGTTTTAGTCATTTAAATAAATTAAATTTTTTTTTTCGTCTTTTTGTATAAAAACTTGTTGTTTTATTCGATGGAGACTATTATAAATATAAATAAAAAGAAAAATTAAATGCAAAAAAATGAGGAAAATGTACAAATCGATGTGTGTAATGTTTTAAGTGGAATTTTTTGGAAATTAAAAGTTTCAATTTGAATTTAAAAAGAGAAAACAAAAATTTTCTATGCAGAACAAAGTGGAATTTCTTGCTGAAACTCCTTGCTATAAAATACAATTTTCTTGGTACACCCGGCTATTACTCTCCTTTCCAATCGGGCCCGGTTTCTAAACTTTACAGACTGTTTTTTCAGCAGCATAATAAGCAATTTAAAAGAATGCATCTCGCATTTGTCCTTCGAAAATAGTAGATTTTCGAAGCCAGTCTACATTTACCATCAAGCAGTTTCTATTATTGAGAATTTTTTTTACTGAAATTGACCGAAAATTTTGTGAATTTCAGTAAATAGGTAAGTTTTGGGGAAGTAATTTCAGTCATAATAAAATTCGAAAAATAACAGTCCCTGTCAACTGATTCAACTGTTTTGAGAGCAAAATAGGTACTTGAGCAACTAGAGAGAAAATCCCTTTTTCTCAAGGGGGCCAGCAAACGAACAATTCACTTTCGCCGCACTTAAGAGGTAAAATAATAGTACATTTTCTACCTTGGTGTATATTTCGAGAATAACTTCGTATGTACAATTGTATATAACGAGCGCCAGCGAGTGTATATATACAATTGTACATAAGAAGTGATTCGAGAAATATACACCGAGGTAGAACAATGTTTTATCTCCTGCAAGCTGATATTAGCGAAATAACCACAAAAATTTGGATTTAAAATTAATTAATTAAGCATGTTGTTTTAAAACGCATTCACAACAAAAAAACATCATACAGAGAATCCTTTATTTACTTACTCACACACATATACTATCCACCTCAACATCTCGTTCAAATCACATCATTCCGACTACTCTGATTATTTGATCGATGTAGAAGTGACTAACGAACCACTACCGACACCAATTCCATCTCGTTATGTGATTTTTTGGTGTAGTGGTCAGCATGTTTGGTTGTTATGCTGCTGGTCCGGTGTTCGATTCCACCGTTCGGCGATTATTTTTTTTCCAAATATGTAGATGGAAAGTAAATTTACCCTAGGTGGGTTATGTGTGAATTATCCAATCTTATAGGCTGTGGTTATGTATGTGTTTGTGTTTATATGCAGAAACGCGTAATGTATGAAATATCAGCTTGCAGGAGACAAACTACATAATTGTGCGGAAATCGTTGTTTAGACTCGTGTGGATGTATATTTCGCCTTCGGCTCAGCATACAAACTCCACACTCTTCAAAGCAACGATTTTCCGCACAAATACGTAATCTACTATTATTGGCATGTGTGTAAGTTGCAGCCCCAGGCGAGCTCTACATGTCTTCTATCACACAGGGAAAATATATTTCCACCTGAATGTTAAATTGTTCAAATTCTTTTCGCAGCCGAGACATGAAAAATAAATTTTGATTGTGTCGACTGAGCGGCTGGTCAGATGAGCTGTTAATTTTAAATTTTACTATAAAATTCAGAGTTTGTCACTTTTTTTAAAACCTGGGTACACAGAGGGTTTGGATTCAATGGTCTCGATGGTTAGAAAAACATAAGTTGGAAACGTAATACGCCCGTGTAGTTCGAAACGTATCTGATTATTCTTTGAACAAGAACACAACCGGAAATACAAACACTCGTTTGTTCCATCTGTAAAGGAGTTGCCACTTTGAAACCAATTTTTTCATAAATTCATTCAAGATGTGTAAATACCAAAATGTAAGCGAAATTAATTATTGGAAAAAATAAAAATTTTCATAATTCGAAGAAGAACAATCTTACCATTTTCACATTTTCTATCTAAAAAGCGAAAACAATAAAAATGACTTCTGAAGTAAAAGTACAGAACAAAACAGAAATAAAATTCAAAATTTTAAGAAATCATCAGCAAAAGCACATTAATAAGCAAAATTATAAATAATTTATGTTTTTGTATAGTTAATAAAAAAGCAAACAACCAACAACCACGGAGAACTACAAATTCAAATTGGAAAGAACTCATAAATTATGTAGAAAATTGTAGCAAAACGAAAAGTGATGATGAAAAACAGAAAACGTTATATTAAATCTAAATTTATTGAAAAGAAAAAGAAAATGATTTTTTACTTACCAACCCTGCTGCTGATATCCACACTAAATCCTCCTAAATTTGGTATTGTCTAATTTTCCATAAGAACGCAAGGGGCGATTACCCATGACAAAATACGCATTCTGGCACGTAGAGAATTACAAAATTCTCATCAGTAGGCACATCGAGGAAGTTTTTGCTTTACAAAGGAACGTTGTCAAAAATATGGATTTTTGGTATTTCCTGTCATTTACTTGTAACAGTTTTGTGATAGAAACAAACTCACAAGTTTGTATTTTCGACCAGTGTAAAGTTTGGATATCCGAAGGTACACTAACTACTTTTGTCAAAAACCAGTCCGTAGTAAAATTAACCGAATACAATCTTCATGTAATGGATCATTTTCAAAGGCGAAAACTGCAATGTAATGGTCAACTTTCGCATGGGGCAGGCAATAAAACAATCTTCCAACATTTTTCTGGATAAAAAGTCAACAAAAGTTCTACTTTTCGTCACGGAATTGAGAAAAGATTTATTATTTGCGTACCAGACCAGTGAGATGTTGTTAATTGAAATAAAAATTCTCAAAACAATTAACCGTAAGTAAAGAGAAAGAGGAAACTTTCACAAAAAAAACAAGAATTTTTTGGAGGATTGTAAAAGTTGGAAAAATAAATTTTCCGAAAATATTTATTTTGTCAACTATTATAAATTGCACGCGTTCGTAAATTAGCTGGCAACGATAATGAATTGGTCTGGCTGAAAATTGTGCACAGAAAAAGTTCTTAGCAGTGTTGTCTGTGATTTTTCGCATCCACAAAAACACCAACTGATTTATGATTGTCGAGCAATTAAAATGCAACGGTTTATGAACTAGCATACCATTAGAGTAAGACGCTTTGTACATTATGTCCAAAAAAAATTAATTTGTTATTAAGTTCTGTCTACTTTTACCACCGGAAAATACAGCGTCTGGATTATGGTCTTAATTTTTCCTCATGTGAGATGTAAAACATTTCAGTTAGTCTCTTAAATTGTTGCGTTAAGCTACCACAATGACTTGAGACCCATACATATGGAACGTATGGGCGTGGGTCCACACAAACCATTTTTTTTTTAATTCGATGAGATTCATCAAAAATGCATTTGGAAGTATTTTCAGCATTTCCAGCAGTTGGTTGTGTCAAAGCTTTTCGTACAACTAGATTTTCTTACAATGTTCACTAAATTGCACTGAACAACAACAGTGTGATTTAAAAGTGTAAAAAGAGCCTCTACATTAGACACGTCTAAGATTTCAATAGGTTGTGCATCTCTTCAAACAATTTTCATTTGGAAAATTGGACATTTCAACTGATGGAAATTGAGACAGTTAATTCCTGAAAATCAAATAGATCCCCAGGTCAGCCACTTTTTTCATCTTCAGTATGTTGGACTGCATAAGCTGAGACTAATCGCTTATTTTAGGTCGTCCCTGTCGATAATATATGAAGTTATAAAGGTCAAACGTATACACAAAACTGGCTTTGTTAATACGACTGACGACAAATCACATATCTGACGCTTAGATTTCCAGAAAAACACGCAAAAAAAGGAAATTTCGGATGTACGTTCAAGACGTACAAAATCTACATTTTAGACGTACATTCTACGTACTAGACGTAGTGATGTACGCATAAAACGAAAAATGTACAGATAATACGTTAAATGTACTGATAACTCAACCATTGGTCTCATCGTCGAAATGTACGTTTTAGCCGTAGCATGATTTACGTTTAAGACGTAGGATGGTGTACATGTAAGACGTACAATAATATTATGTTTGGTGTTGATGTCAAAAGTTATATCTGAATTGTTTCACAAATTATTTAAAAGAACAATTCGATTTAAATATTCATTTCAATTAATTGTTGTATTGTCGTATTGCTCGTTTGGTTTCTAAGCTGTTGGATTGCTTTGAAACGACCAATGTTTTAAAAAAAATCGACGTAAAGATGTAACGCGATTTTAACGTTCATTTTAATATTACCGCGGAAAATCAATTTCTTGCCAATAGAACCATGAGAGTTCATCCAAGAAAAAGAGGTTCTTATAATGCGTAGGAAATGGAATTCTATTATTTAATTTTATCACGCGTATTTAATTTTGAACTCTGGCCTTTGATGAGACCATTATACTTTCACAAGTTTCTGATCGGATTCGGAGTTGCCATTGCCAATCAACAAGCCCAAATCCGACATCTAAAAAAAGTGATGATTGAATTCCGACTTGACAAATGGATGCGTTGCGGCTAAAAAATCGGATCTATTTTTGATTAAAACCTTCAATCTCTTGGAGCCTAAAAAAATATAATTACTGCAGCAACATCCGACCTTAACAACTCTAACTTACTCGAAAATTTCAGAACAATATATTTGGATTCGGTCTCACCAGTCATTATATTGGCTTAAAAGTACTCAGATTTTCTAGCTCAATAGGTTTGTTCCAAATAACTGTAAACGCGAACTTTGACAACCCGAACCACGACGATTTCATCCATAGACGACATAACCTTGGCTTTTCGCTGAAATTTTAAGGCCCCGTATATATAGTGACAGCTCATTTTTCATGAGCAATTGTTTAGGTTCTGTTGTCTATGGATGAAATTTGACAATTCGTATGGCCTTGGAACAGATCTATAGCTACAATTGCATAATAAAATGTACAAATCTACCGAGAATCCTATGATCATGTGTTCTAGATGAACTGTACATTATATTTTTAAAGGAACATGTGGCGAAAATTTCATAAATTATCAATAATAATTATTTTTTAAAGTTTGAAAACTCGACTTCTTTTGGGAGCCTGAAATTTAATGTTTAATCATCAGAAAATATTTGCCTGAATGTTGCTAAACTCAACTCAATTTAAGTTTGCAATTGGTTAGCATTCTACAATTTTAATTGTTCCACAGCGTTCCACATGTTGTCAACAAAAGAAGCGTAAAGAGTGTCGTTTCACTCACAAACGTGTGGAATTGAAGAAGCGTAAAGGCAAACGCTACTTCTATGTGGTGGAACACGCGTGGAACAAATAAAACGAAAGAAACAAACGAAACCCTCCAAAATTGCATTCTTATGATGAGATCAGTTTACTGCGTCTAAACTACATCCTTTTTCTACTATGTTTAAAAGGAAATGACAAACAAAAGAACTCTTCAAAGTAAACTGTTCGTAACTCAACAACTAGTTAGCTCAGTGCGAAAGTCACTGACTCAAGATCGAGAGGTCCCCAGTTCAATTCACGCCAGTGACAATGTTTTTTTTTTTTTTCATTCGCGTTTGAGAAACCCAGCACTTTGTTTTATATAAAGTAATCGATCTCACATCTGTAAAGTGGGCAAAGGACGAAATATAGTAACATTATTTCTAGAAAAATTAAAAAAAAAGCGAAATCTATAATATACGTTTTATTCGTACATTGTACTGATAACTCAACCATTGGTCTCATCGTCGAAATGTACGTTTTATCCGTACGACTTTTTTTTGCGTGAATGTTTACGATTCGCTTAAATTTTTCACAGGCGTTAATCACTTGCTTTGATCTGAATTCATTAAGTTAATTCTAACTCTGGCGACCATTTCAGTATGTGTGACCATCAGATCAACATTCAACATTGCATTGAAAAACAATATGACTCAAACATAATTTCAAAAATGAAAAGTGTGCCGGGTATCTCAAGTGGTAAGAGCATTGCCCCGGAAAGGTGAAGATTGTTGGTTCGTCTCCCACACACCAATTTTTCATTTCAAATTACACCCTCAAAATCACTATACATTCCAAATTTACATCTTAACACTCAGAATTTCGCACATTAGAAGACTTTCCTCATATCTACTGCAATAGTCCGTTGCTAAAGCGTAACGATAAAAATACCGAAAATTCTAATTAAATAAAATCTTTTACTTCATTTGTTGTAACATGTATTTTGCTGTATAAAGGAGAAGTTAAATAGAGCTCGTTATTGAATTTTTTGTCGTTGTTGTTGTCTACAACAGTAACAGATGAATCTATCATTGTACATCATAATTTTAAGGTACGCCATCGATTGTAACTTTCAATATAAAAGGAAAATTAACCGAACTATGTTCCCACACCAGAGTAAATTTAAAAACATGTAAAAGGATGGAACTTACGACCGTACGACCTAGAATCAAAATGTCGTTCCATTAATACGAAATTAATTTAAAATTTGACAATTTCACAGACACATGGTCTCCGGCTTTGACAACATTCTACAACCAAAGTGTTTGAATTTTCTATTTATCTTCGTTGATTTATAAAGTCTGGTTAAAATCTCTAAACACTTTGTTATTCAACTTTTAGAATGCCAATAATTTCCGGTTGGTTCGCAGTTATAAAAATACATTTCTCCACAAAAATTAGAGAAAAGAGAGCAAAATGATGAGTTAGTCTGGTGGCGGAACTTACGTAAGTCAACAAAATTTTGTTTTTAATTTTCGCAAAATATCCGAGAACCAGAGCAACTAATTTAAAAAAAATTAAATTTTCAATTATCATTGCTGACCCTCCCACTGATATTCCAGTCTTCCACAGCAATTTAATATGATAGAACAATAATGACTCACTGATAATTAATGGCACAACCGAAACTATTTCACTAAAATGCTCAACAATTAGTTTATTCCACCACCACCACCCCCTATACACATTCCGAGCATAATATGCGAACCATGCAATTATCATGTAAACGCATATTTAACCATAACCATTGTTTCCTACAGAATGTGTACCAGGCGAGATGAGGATAATAAGCCATCTAACAATTGAATTTATTTGGGGATTGGCGGGCGATGATTTAGCAATTCGAAAATGTGTGTGACCAGTTAGACGTGTATCTATAACAACCTCGATATACATACGTATCGATGCCGTGAGCAAAAGTTTCATTTAATACAACAGTTTCGAACTTGGCTGTGCGGTCATCATTGTTGGACATGCCTGTATGAATGGTGGAAATTTCCTTGAAATGCGACCACCCGATTCGGTCAGCCAACATGACAAATGACATTTGACATACTTCAGCAGGATCGTTAATTGAATATGGGAGTTGAAATGGTAAATGGATTTATGCAATGAATTTCCACGTTTTACTAATTTAGCCACTGAGTGATGATGATTATCAGCGTAGCATGAGAGAATCAGTTTTGATGATTAATTGAAATTGAAAGCACAACTGCCACTGCTGTTAATCGTCATTGACAGTTGATATGAACATTTGATAGACAGATTCGTTGCATTTTTCAATTCGTGATTATTAGCATTGTAACAAACTGTATCACTTCTTTTAATGGCTTAGATACCCGTATACCATTTCCTTTAACCACCTATAAACGGATACCGCATCCTTAACGAATTGTCTGGTATAAAATCTATTACTTCACCAGTGTTAACATACGGTTTGCTAATTTTTCTCAATGTTACCCGAGGCGTCAACCAAATTAGGTGACGAACAAGCTACAGATTATTGGGAACGTTTTTTTCCTGAAATTTACAGAAAAACATTTTCAGTAAATTTTCAGTGAATTTCAGGTGCTATGTTTTCATATTCGCAGACATCCCAACATATAATCGTACAACCTTTGCAACACACTTCTTCGTAGTTTTTCTAGTGTTTGTTTGTTTATGATGGTCAGTTACAAGTACCCACGCCTTGAACTATGCAAATACTTTTTCGTCTAAAGGTAAGCTGGATATGTACCAATGATGCCACCAACGCGATATAATCGCTAGAAAAATTCTATGTGGGTGGGCTCTTACAAACAAATTGTAAAAAAAAACACTTGCTGAAATCTTCGAGAAAAGATGGCATGAACCAGGTGAATCCGGCCTATACCCAAAAGTATAACATTGTTACAGTGCAAGAGTTTTTATTTACATTATTGTCCTGGTGAACTAGACATTTTTACCTGTCTCGTCATTATTGTACGGTTAAAATGATTTTTGACAAGCGAAAACGTACGAGAGCATCCCGTGCATAGAGTCTAACCTCAACGCTTTTGCGAACAATTTGTCAACAATAATTTTTTGGTTATGTCTCTACAATTTGACAGCTCAAATAACCTTGAAACCTATTCCATTTTTTATTGAAAATATTCGTGGTCGCTATTGCGGTTTTACTTTCTATCAAAAATGATTTTGAAAAGACATCGAAATTACCTAATCTTTGTGTTGCTTTGTAAGACATCAAAAAAAAAATACGAGACACAAAAATGTAGTCTACAATAATCTTCAGAGCGCTCACCCCTTGGCAAAATTCGGTAATCGTACAAAATCCAGAGAGTTAAAATCCGGAATTACAAAATCCAGACAAAAAAATCCGGAAGCCTCATAATCTGGAAACTTCAAAATCAGAAAGCTTCAAAATCCTGATCGATGTTTAACTTTACGGATTTCGTCCGGATTTTTTCCGGATAACTTTGTTGGCTTGGCGAAGATGTTGGAACTTTGTAAAATTCTGAAAATTGCTATTAGTGATAGTATTGAAACTGCAGTGTCACATAATTGGCACAGTGGCAGTGAAAATTCAAAAGTCGTCGGAGGCAAATAATACACACTTTCCATAGGTTTGTTACATCGTATAGTATAGTAAAAAAAGAGTTTTGAAAAGACGAAAACGAACGAGAGCATACACAGACGCAAACATAACCACAACAGCATTCATTCATTAAAACGTAAATGTGAGGTTGTGTTGTTTCTCTGTGGATGACGATTGACATTTTCAACGACCTTGTTCCTATTGTTGCAATTTTTTAGAATCACATTTGTCAATGTACATGTACATAGCGATTTAATTCGGTGTATACTCTAGGCTTACGGAATTCATTCAACAATCTTTTTCGCAATTCCGGTCCATAATCATCACCTTTCCATGCATCCATTTAATGTCGTTTTGAAGGTATTTATTTCACTGTATTCCCGGACACAGTGAAATATGAACTTTTTTTCTCACGCTTAAGAACCTATTACCTTCAACGAAGGTTAAATTTTTATAAATAAAAACGTTGCGCAGATCAGGATTTGAACATCCAACACCAAAATTTTTCTAAACACCAAGCAACGCCTATATGCTGAAAACAAACGAGACATTGAAAACGTGTTTTGGTCCTAGTTTTCATTGACAAATGCAGCAATCGCAATTTTCGATAGAGAAATTTCTAAATTGTTTGACAGTTGCGACAATTTCGTCATGAAAACAAGGACCAAAACACGGCTACAGAGTCACACAATTATACAGAACGTATTGTTGAAGCGTACATACTAAGCATTGACTACTCGATTTCATTCAACGCGTCTCTTTACATCACATTGCAATGTGTATTATAATGCAGCCTTCTTGATCGTTCAAATGAATCTCTGCATACACAAAAATTTTGTTACAAAATATAGGACATGTTTTGCATTGGAAAGGTGATTATGGCCCGAAATTGCGAAAAACGTTGTATTTACCACGGTAGGTATGCCGGTATTTTTTCGCACACGACGTCTTGTCGACCTCGGCTTCGCCCATCGACATCTAGTGCGAAAAAATACCTTCATACCTACCTTGGTAGATAAATAACTATTACAGAACTGTCACTCTTCCATCTTCACGTAGAGATCATTTTGATAGGATAACTGTTGAGCAAAGAGAGAGCTATTTTGACCTCGGAAATTTTGCGAATTGGTTGGAAAAAAAACGAGCGTGTTCAAAAGATATGCTGAGATATGGTTTTCGCTGCAGGAAAAAAAACGTACTAAAGCTGTGAAATGCCGGTGTGTGTATGATGTGTCTGAAGTTAGCTTAGTACAGATTTTTTATGATGAATTAGGTACAACTAGGTACAACTTTTATACTTGTCACAACTATATGGACTTATTCCATTTCTATAAAGAAAAGAGTTGTACCTTCTAGATACAGCTTTTTCCTTCCATCCTGATTGTGGTACCTAGTTGGTACAGCTTTTATTTCTCTAAAGAAAGGAGTTGTACCACACGGTACTTTTCCTTCCATCTTGATTGTTGTCTAGTCGTTACAGCTGCCATTTCTTTTAAGAAAGGAGTAGTACCTACTCGGTACATCTTTTTCCTTCCATCCTGATTTTAGTACCGAGTCGGTGCAGGCACATGTGCTTTTGCACCAAATTTAACCTGGATTTTGTAATTAGGTTTTTTGAAGCATCTGGATTTTGAGGTTTCCGGATTCTGAGGCTTCCGGATTTTGAAGCCTCCGGATTTTTTTGTCTGGATTTTGTAATTCCGGATTTTAGTTCTCCGGATTTTGTAGGGGAGCCGCAAAATTCTTGCCTACATTTGTGAGCAAAAATATTCGTTTTTTGATGATTTCTCTGAATCAAAAACTTCTTTTTTTTAAGTAGAACCATTATATAGCACGCAAAAATAAGTTACTTTTAAAGGAAAAATTGGTTTGTAAGTCTTGGAGAAACCCTTTGAAAATGTGTAATTTAAAAGTAACACATTTTTGCATGCGTGAATGGTTTTACTTTTTCAAAAAAAGATTTTCCTTCAGAGAAATCATCAAAAAACGAATATTTTTGCGCACAAATGTAGGCTAGAATTTTGCCAAGGGGTGAGTGCTCTTAAGAGCAACGGACCATATTTGCTAATTTGTTGTCTACATTAGGGCGGAAAAATATTTATTTTCTAAACCATTTTTTGTAGCGCGCAAGATTGTGTAAATTTTTGTAATATGCACAGATTTCTCCAAGTCGGTTATGTTATGACTCACAAACCATTTTTTTCTTTAAGAGTAATACTTTTTGCGTGCTTCAATGGTTACACTTTTTCAAATAAAGATTTAGGTTCAGAGAAATCATCAAAAAAGGAATATTTTTACGCCTAAATGTAGTCTACACATTGGCAAATTGTTAAGCGACACATCATCGTAGACAAATATAACTTAACCGGCAAGTGTTTCGCTTTTTTCAATTAAATTCAATTTTCATCCAAACTCACGTTTTTCATATCAAAAATAATTCAATTTTTTGATCTTGAGCTGGTAACTCCAACTGGGCTACACACCATAGCAACGTGTGTATTTTTTGTCGGAGCAATATCTGGTTATTACTAAGAACTGTTCAGAAAAAATAAAACGAATCATAAGTGGCAGTTATCATGGAAACAATTTTTTTCCTTTTTTTGTATAATAAAATCAGAAATCGTAATATATTCCAGCAAAACAACAACATTTTCTTATCACATTCTCCCGCCATTATAAAGGTCAATAATTGAATCAAATAAAGGTTATCGAGACTTTTTTCCAAATATTTTTTTTTTGTTTTTAATTATTTAGAATATTTTGTTGTATTTCCATATTATGAGAGAGTTTCTGATAACTCAGCACAAAAGTATGGATTTATTATAGTAGTTAAAAATAAGATTTTATTCCGAGCTTAAACCAAATATCGCGATGAGTTTTCTGGGTAAACATCATTTGAACGATTACTGGATAGATAAGGGAAAGACATTACAAACGCAGAAAATGTGACTAAGAGCAAAGAGAGGTTAAGAGAATAATGTATAACAAATATTTGCTCAAACGACGATCTCCTTGCAGTGCTCTCTCTAGCACCGAAGCAAGCTGTGACGTAAGTCAAATAGATGGCCAAAATCATGCAGACTCAACTTTGATTTTGCTGGTTCTCTATATAACTTACGTCACAGTTAGTTTCGGTGCTAGAGAGAGAATTTGATATTTCTTAGCCACTATTGCCATAACCTGATCTAATCATCTTCCAGATCGACATAGTAACAGAAGCCATTCGTTATTGAATTAGTTTCGGATTTAGTACTGTGACTACTTTACTAAACCTCGTACGTTGTGTATGTACCCAAAAATATTGTTCATTTAATCAACACAACATTTTGGTCAATAGGTTTGTTCCAAGGCTGTATGAATTGTCAAATTTGATCCATAGAACCATAACCTCAAAAATATTTGTGTGTAAATCTCGTAGGCGACGTTGCCATATTTGTATGAAATATCACGTAGGCGATGTTGATATGGATAAAATCATCGTGGTTCGGGTTGTCGAAGTTCGTGTTTACAGCTATTTGGAACAAACCTATAGGTTTGTTCCAAGTAACTGCAAACACGAACTTCGACAACCCGAACCACGACAATTTCATCCATAGCAACGTCGCTTACGTGATATTTCATACAAATCGACCAACGTCGCCTACGCGATTTACACAGAGGCATTATTGAGGTTATGGTTATATGGATGAAATTTGACAATTCATATGGCCTTGGAACAAACCTATCGAACCACCGCAGTTAACAGACTTATTTTGTTGTTCCTTTGTTAGAATGCAACACCTCACATGTAATGCGAGCAAATGAACGTTTCGTACTTCATTTGTTCTTACACAACATTTGTGCTTGTACTTTGCTGTGTGATGAATAATGAATATGAGATTGATGTTATGTTCAAAGTTTATTAAGTAATTACCAGCGCAACCTTCATAAGACATTTGCGAAATGATTACTCATACAGATGTTTGTGTGATTTATTGAAAATAATAATCACAAACTGACGCTTCTATCGAATATCACCAGAATTGTTTGCTTCTTTTTTACTGGCAGCGATTACAAAGTTGTAAGAACAAACTACTAAATCAAGTTGAGGGCGTAAGTACTTCTAAATTGTTATTTTTCGGGATTATGTGATGCGCCATCGCCTACAAGCTTCGTTTACAATTTATCATTTATCAACACTTCACCAACGTTTCTTCAGAATTTACTGAAGTCTCGGCTGAATCTAATATTTCATTTGTTGTGAAGTATTTCCCACAAAAAAAATCTTTTACTTCAATAGTTTCAACCGACATTTTGCTGCATGAAGCAAAATTAACCAGACAATATTCAACTATCTCTGTTGTACATGTACTTGTCGGATGATAAAAGATTACCATCAAGGTCGTATTAGACATCTGGATTTGTTATAATTAGACCGAGAATGAGAATACCGAAGACCAATTAGTCATAACGTGACTTGCCATTGAACATTTTCATAGACATTTTTATACTTAAACTAACTGGTCCGAATTATAGTTCGTTTCATCTCATCGTAACAGTCTATAGAGTGTAACGAGCCATCAGAACAGTCGGAGCGTTTGCTGCGACTGAGCCCCGTACAAACCCGTATATCTATTGCGTACGTGACCCTAGTGCGTCTGTCACCCTACTTTGACCGTAAGCCTATGCGCCGGTTAAAGTAGTTAAAGTAAAATTATTATGTAATGTGTACATCTTAGAAATTGCGCATAGCGCAATTACGAAGCCCCGTACGACGTTCCTTTCAAATAAAACAAAACTTTCAAATAGCCCTAAAATTTTAATTTATTGAGTATAAATACACATAGGCCTAGTATCGGCCTCAGTCCGAGGATCCAAATTTATTTTTTTTTCAACTACATTCTATTCGGCCTTTAATTACCTTCCAAATGAAACAAAAAATACGAAAAACGTATGAAATTTGCTCGAGTTATATGTAAAATACACATAGGGCCCTAGTAGCGGCCTTAGTCCGAGGACCCAAATTTAATTTTTTTTCAAGAACATTCTATTCGGCCTTTGATTACCTTCCAAATGAAACAAAAATTACGAAAAACGGATGAAATTTGCTCGAGTTATATGTAAAATACACATAGGGCCCTAGTAACGGCCTTAGTCCAAAGACCCAAATTTAATTTTTTTTCAACAACATTATATTCGGTGTTCGATTATCTTTCAAATGAAACAAAAATTACGAAAAACGGATGAAATTTACTCGAGTTGTATGTAAAATACACATAGGGCCCTAGTAGCGGCCTTAGTCCGAGGACCCAAATTTAATTTTTTTTCAACAACATTCTATTCGGCCTTTGATTACCTTCCAAATGACACAAAAATTACGAAAAACGAATGAAATTTACTCGAGTTCAATGTAAAATACACATAGGGCCCTAATAGTGGCCTTAGTCCAAGGACCCAAATTTAATTTTTTTTTCAACAACTTTCTATTTGGCGTTCGATTACCTTCCAAATGACACAAAAATTACGAAAAACGAACGAAATTTACTCGAGTTCTATGTAAAATACACATAGGGCCCTAGTAGTGGCCTTAGTCCAAGGACCCAAATTTAATTTTTTTTCAACAACTTTCTATTCGGCGTTCGATTACCTTCCAAATGACACAAAAATTACGAAAAACGAATGAAATTTACTCGAGTTGTATGTAAAATACACGTAGGGCCCTAGTAGCGGCCTTAGTCCGAGGACCCAAATTTAATTTTTTTTCAACAACATTCTATTCGGCCTTTGATTACCTTCCAAATGAAACAAAAATTACGAAAAACGGATGAAATTTGCTCGAGTTATATGTAAAATACACATAGGGCCCTAGTAGCGGCCTTAGTCCAAGGACCCAAATTTAATTTTTTTTTCAACAACATTCTATTCGGTGTTCGATTATCTTTCAAATGAAACAAAAATTACGAAAAACATATGAAATTTACTCGAGTTATATGTAAAATACACATAGGGCCCTAGTAGCTTTTCACTTCTAAGGCCCTAACTCACGGTCCACTCACCCGATTTTAAAAAACTTTTTTTTCCTGGATTGGTATTGACAATACCTATCATTTGCCATGTCATTTACATTTCCATCGTTTATTTTGCCATAAATATCACCAAAAGACCTTAAATCACTTAGGTGGCCCTAACTCACGAAGGGCCGACCCAAATATGCCCATCTTCGAACTTAGCCTCACTATTTTGACTATCTTTCAGGGAAAAAAAAAAAATTGAAATCGGATTTGATTTACTCAAGATATCGACGTGACGGACAGACGGACAGACGGACAGACGGACAGACGGACAGACGGCCCAAATTTTTATTGCGGATTCGTCATCTATGAACATAGGCAAACACTTTGCCCTTACCGTCTGCTTCGAATTCCATCAATTACACACGGCATCGTAATCCTATAAGCCCCTTCGTACTTCGTACGGGGCTAAAAAGAGCGAAAAAACAGGGGAAAAAACCAGACTGAGCTCGATGGTTGATGATACGTCACTACTCTCTTTTAACACTATACACAGTGTTACCGGAGATCGAAGCTCAGTTAAGTCTAATTAAATCAACATTTTATAAATGAAACTAAATCTCCCAAAAACCACATACGTCGAAGTGTGACATAAGTCCTTACAATTGTGGCGCCAATATTTAAATTATAAGCAAAAAGTGTAACGAAACAGAGACACCCAGAGAAATGAATGATCGTGGTCAACGAATGTTATTCGTAACACTTTCTGCCAACATTCTTTCAAATCCATCGAGCATGTAACACACGAAATTCCTCGAAACACAGAACTCCTTATGCTTTTATATAAATGCCATAATTAACATCATGAATCTAAGTCTCGAACACATGTTTTTTTCCGCAATTATTTTTAAGCTTGAAACGAATGCCAATATCGTTGAACTGAATTTTCTGTTACTTTTAACAACAATCGACATGATTTCCATTTAATTACATTTTAACCAGTAATATGCTTTTCTGCAGCTGAAACATCTTGGCAGAGTAAAAATAAGACCCATAAAAAACCATAAACATTGTCCAATTCATTTAAAAGTCATTAACTTCGAAAAAGACAATAAAATATTTTTCCAATAGGAAACACAATGATTTTTTCCTCTTCGTCTTGCTTGTTTGTTGGTTTGGTTGCTGCTTTTATCTGTTTGACATGGTAATTCGGTTTCCCACACTTTCTCCACCATATAGCATTCTCCGCGCAAATCGAAAATATAGCAAAACATTATTGAAGAACATTATAAAACTACTATACACCAACAACAGCAACATACAACCCAACCGAGATGCAGCTGAGATTTTCGAACACAATTTTTTTTGTGTGCTGGTGATTCCGAGTCTTTTTATTTATTGGAAATGTAGCGCTTTACATTTCTGGTGTGATTTATGTATCTGATGATGCGAGCGAGCAGGTCGTGTTGAATCACATTTTGATTTTAAATAGTTTGCCGATGCATTTTCGATGATAAAAGTGAAACGATTCGAGCATAGAGTGTATGAGTATACTGTTGGGATTATTATTATTTATGTAATAGACGTCGGTTCTCGTGTGGTATAAGTGTGCTATCATGTTCTCTTGAATGGGCACCAGAAAGGCGATGTAACTTTTTCTTTTGTAGAGGTAATGAAGCGTCGTGAGAAGATTGGCTGGGTTGACCCAATTTCGATTTTTATCCAGGGATATTTCTGGCTTTTCATCACCGTACTTCCTTGTCGTTCTCATCACACTTCCTTTTCATATATTGCAGTGTTAAGCCAAACGATCGACTTTGTCGATGCTTTTAAAGAGCTTTCAAAAGCTTTGAAATATTCCACTTTTTTAATGGTAGCTTAGAGCTTATGAAAGCTCTCCAAAGGACATGAACAGTGCGATACGGTTTGGCTTAAGGAGTCAGGATATGAGAGGTGTAACATAATTTTTCAGATGTAAACAACAATTTCGATGATTAACAGATCGATCCCATTTTATTTATATCAGGAACATAAATCATCTGGTCTTTTCTTCCTTAGTACGTCGTAGTTCAGGAAGGTAGACAAATCTATTCAATCAAAGACTTAAGGATGCCGACCAAATACCATCAGGGCGCTAAAAGAATAGATTTAGTCTAGACGTGCAGGAATTTGAAATAAATAGACAGAGGCGCAAATGGGATTGCCCGATTTCACTATGTGACCAGTTTTCCCCTGGATTTTGAATTCGATGGGGAAACGGCTCGGGAAGATCCATTTCCCAAAGTTACAGGAATTTGTCCATTGAGATTTGTACTGTGACAATAGTTTCCCTCGTACGAAGTGCTTTCCTTACTCTTAGTGTGAAAAATGCCTACATTCTCTGTTTCATTTATCATCCCTCAGAGCACATATATTAAGCGGCTTGAATATTTTCAGGCGGTTTTGGTAGTGAGCTACTTGATTCCGAAACGGCAATTAAATCTGTTCCCTTTTGTGATGAAGGTTTCATCCAGTGTTTGGAACAGAATCTTGTACTTCGTTTGTTCAAACATTTATTTTGTCATATATAAGACGACACAAATTTCGTTGCTTATTTTTGTCGTCGTTGACTTTTACTAAATAAATACAGGATGACCGAAGACGACTGTTGGAACAGAATTTTCAAGTGTTGAAAGAAGGGGCAGATATTCCGTAAAAAAATCTGTTTTATTCAGTGCTAAGTGTGAACTATAATAAAGAGATTGAACAGGTGCAAATGCAGGCGGCGCGAATTTTTACTTTTCAAATGTGTCATCTTTGGAAATCGTCAGAATAAGAAAGTTCCCCCTTATGCCGAACCTTGTACCGCAGCGATCTAATAAAATTCAATCTACTTAGTCTTGAGGTGTACGATTAATTGCCCTGAAGTATATTTAATGGCCAGATTATATATTTAGTGGCATATGATGATGATGGTTCCAGTATACAAATTATACATCTGCGACATTGTCTTACGATAAAGCTGCAACATTTCATAATTTCATAATGTCATCAAACTTCTTTCAGAACACACACCTTCTATATACACACACACCGTACTGTGTCTATATATCTTAAGGTAATACTGGAAAATGTGTAACTAAAGTGGAATCCACTAACATCTCCATCAACATCATCGGAAAAGTTGGAGTTTACTAAATTATTAATTTGTAAAAAGCTTCTATCCCCAACCCAGTGAACACGGCTGAGAGAACCACTTACAATTTAGAATTTAAATACCTTTTGTCGAAGTGGGCCATATAATTATGGAGATGTTGAGCGACGCAGATGTTTAAAACATTATTTCAGAAGTTGATGAGTTTTTCATTTATATATTAAAATATGGCAAGCGAATAGCGTTCGTGTGCATAGTATTACATAGACAACCAACCGTCAACCGTTTTAAGTATAATATTCGAAATCTGTGTAGTAAAATGATGGTGGCGAAACCCATCAAGTAACGAATTGACTTTATAGCAACAAACAACCGAGAGACGATAATAACAAAAACTTTTTGATGAACGAAAAGTTCGATATTTACTTAAAAATTCATGTTTTCCTTTCAGAGCGTAGCTGAATTTCTCAGCGCAAACAGGAGAACATATTTTCTATTTAATTCGAAAGTTATCCATTAATCTTGTCGCTCAAACGATGTTCGTAATGTGTTGTGAAAGGGACGAGACATTTAGCTATATGTGGCAGTATAACACTAACGGTTGACCATGGTCATTAATTAAAGGAAAACAGAAAGTGGATCGGATTCGAAAGTGACCATTTCGTCTTTTCTTTCTCTCTTAACTTTTTTTGTTCCACCGCTTCTTTCTTCCTTGCAATGCACGATTACCCTCTGTGGGGTTGTTTTAATGTTTACCTTTTTTTTTGTCTGTATTTTATAGTTCCATTGACACTATGTATACAGTCTGTATGCACACAACGGCAATGAAATCACAAATTTTGTTTAAAAGAAATTAGAAATGTGTCAGAGATTTTTGAAAACGTGAAATTCATTTATCATTTCCAAACTAATCGATTTATTTGACAAAGATTAAATTTTTTCTATTTATTTTTTTTTCCGTCCATACACGCACAACGGGAGTACCATGATATGGTCGTAAAACCGATGGTTTATTTTGAAAAATTAGTTTTTCGTGTGAACTTTAAACTATTTTGGGGTTTGGTTTTTGATTGTTCCCGTTGAATTAATTGAGGTGCTGGAAAATTGAATCATTTTGATGCGATAATGGTCGAAAGTTTGTTAAACAAGTTCATTTATTACGAGAATTTTATTTTATGAGGAATTGTGCGGCTGTAGTTCTCTTTCGTTAGTATTCAGTCTGCCCTTTGTAATACATGAAGTTGCTGTAGATTTTCTGTCTCAATATAGTTTCATCATGTCCGGAGCGATAGCGGAGGACTTGACGCAGTCTAACTTCCAAAAAAAGAACGAAGAAAATTTTTTGAGACCTTTGGTTTATATCACCACAAAACATATTCTATCATATTCTCGCTTCAAATACGAACAAAACGAGCTATCACTCGACTATGTAGGTTTAAAATTGCCGGAGATACATCGTTTTGAAATTGGTCACTTTTCATACAAAATACACCAAATTGACTTTTCCCAAACAATCAAAATCTTTCAACTTACTCTGTATGTTTCTATCTATCTATCTATCGACGGTCGATCTCGGAAACCAGTCAGCCAATCTCCATGAAATTTTGCAGGAGTCTCAGGGTGGACATAAAAATGAAAATGTGATACGCCACAACCCCAGGAAAAACCAGAATTTTGTTTTATTGGCCTCGAAGTGGTTTCTGAGTGTGGTTTTCGAGGGTCGGGAACGCGTTTTCGGCTGTAGCTGAGTTGTATTGAAACCTACAGAGGCGTGCGACCCATCAAATGAAAGGTATTCGTAACACGATTCGAACAAAACAATTATTTAAAAAATTCGGGGCAGATTCGTTTGAGCTAGAGTGATTAGAGTGACCAAATTTTGAGCTACTCGAGCGTAGGATGAAAGGACTAATATTTTTGCGATTATGAGAGATAGAGAGTTACTTTCTTCGGCAAAGTTTTAGAGTTTTACGAGTAGAACATAGGGGCATATGTGAAAAATGTCGAAAGTTAGAAATGGGTGGGTCAATTAGGGTTTTAGAGTTATTTTGTGAATGGTGGCAGATAGAGAGTTACTTTCTTCGGCAAAGTCTCAGAGTTTTACGAGTAGAACAGAGGGGCATATGTGAAAAATGTCGAAAGTTGGAAATGGGTGGGTCAATTGGGGTTTTGGAGATATTTCTTGAATGGTGGCAGATAGAGAATTACTTTCTTCGTCAAATTTTCGATTTTCGTCAAATTTTCGAATTTCGTCAAATCGAATTTCATCAAATTTTCTAGTTTCGTCAAATTTTCTAGTTTCGTCAAATTTTCGAATTTCGTCAAATTTTCGATTTTCGTCAAATTTTCGAATTTCTGTTATAAACTGTTATAAAAAGCAGTGTTCTAAAACGACTGATATCCCAACAAAAATCTCTTCGAGAAGCGTGTGACGCAGTCTTTGAAGTACAATTTCTAAAATGAATGATATCGCTAGAGTTGACGCTTTCAGCTTCGTTACGCAAAAATTAAATTTTACACCCAATATTAGTTCAAACAAGCTGGCTTAGTTGGCAAAGTGGCAAATGTTCAGGAACAGACCAGCAAGAAAATTTATCTGCCACGTGCGACGCAGATTTTTTTGGTAAAATTTTGGTTGTTTCCAGTCAAATTTTTTTTGGTAAAAATTATTTGGCAGAAAAGCTAAGCCAGCTTGTTTGAACTGAAATTGGGTGTAAAATTTAATTTTTGCGTAACGAAGCTGAAAGCGTCAACTCTAGCGATATCATTCATTTTAGAAATTGTACTTAAAAGACTGCGTCACACTTTTCTCGAAGAGATTTTTGTTGGGATTTATCAGTTAAAGTAATTGAACCGTTGAAAGAATCAGCGAATTCTTAGACGATTCATTCTAAAAGGAACGTCTGTATTTGAAAAGAATCTCTGTGTTCTAAATTGAACTTTCAAATAACTTCTGCTTCTAAATGAAGCTATGAGTTCCAAAATAACCTCTGCATTCTAGAAGAATTGAAAAGAAAACATCTGCGCTCTAAAATAACCTCTGCGTTAGAAAAAAAAACCCCTCTGTGTCCTAACACAAACTTTGACGAGATCAAACTGTCATTAATGTTGCCTTTGAATATGTCGTATGACATCGACTCAAGATTTTGAAGCCCAACCTGTTTGCTTCGATCCTCGTATGGTGCCAATCGGAACGAAGTAGCATTTCTGCGACTATCTAGCAGATAGATGACAATCTCGATCTAACGTATGCCAAATACAATGTTTGTTGTGTGTCGATTGTGAAATTGCCATTTGAGTAGTGTTTTATGCATCCAACAATTTGCCTGCACTTTCTTGCTGTCAGCTCACAATGTTGACCCAAACGAAACCATCTGTCGAACAATATTCCCAGATCTTGACTTTCGACTTTCGTCGTTCGTTTATGTCTCGATAAATGCTGAAAACGTAGCACTTTCCGGGGTTGAAGTATAAACGGTTTTCATCACACCATTTTAGCACATTGTCGACATCGATTTGCATCCGAACTGCATCATTTTCACGTCGGATAACTTCAGCTAATTTGATATCATCCACAAACATCAACGGTTTTACATGTATGCTAACGTCCACGATATCATTACTAAATACAGTAAACGCCAACAGAACAAGCGAACTTCCGGGTGGCACACCCGATGGAGACTCATAAATTCTAGATTCGTCATCTCCAATCCGTACGTAATTTGAACGTCCCTTAAAATATTGACATAACCATTTCACTGATTTTTTGCCGATGTCAAACTTTGCAAACTTCAACATCAACCTTCGAATCCAAACTGAATCGAATGCCACCTTGAAATCTCCGTATAAATCGTAAATCCAACTGACAACGGTCTTCAAAAGCATCATATGCCAGTATCGATAGATTCAGTGAATTCGTGACGACTGATCGTTTACTCCTGAATCCATGTTGCTCTTCGGATAAACGAGGTTAAACGATTTCACTGACTCTATTATTCACCGCCATTTCATGGATTTTCATCGTGATTGGTTGGTTGAATTGCGACGACTCTGTAATTCTTAATATCGGTTTTCAAACCTTTCTTTTTGTAGACTGGTACCATACGTGATATCTTCATTGCTTCGGCAATCTTTCCTTCGTCGAACGACCTAACCTCTACGTTAGAAAAAAAACCCTCTGCGTCCTAACAGAAATGGGAAAGAACATTTTGATTCGAAATGAACTTACACGTTTAAAAAAATCTCCGAGCCCCCCCCCCCAAAAAAAACCTGCGCTGGACAAAAAACTACGTTCTACGTTCTAAAGTGCAAATGCGTTCTAAAAGCGTCAATCTGGTACTTCTTTTAGTAATAGTTTAACATTTCTCAATCCTTTGAGCTTTGTGCCACGCAAAATCTATTACTTCATTTGTTTAGACATCTAGCATTTACATATGTACCACATTAACCGCAAGTCATCGCTTATTTTTGTTGTTGCTGTTGACAACAAATGATAAGCCGTTGATAATCATTCAAGTACTTCGTTCGCATCGACTATGTAAGCCACATCATCGCATCCACTAAACGTATAATATTCATTTAATAAACAATTAAATTTAATAAACTGCATTTGATTTGTTCGTTCGTTCCATCAATATTATGTTGGAATATGAATTTAATTCAATTGATTTATCGATTCATTTACAACATTGCTATTCCGTTCAGCATGATGAACTAAATATATTTGAATCAATTGGTCCGATATAAGTTAAATGATTCTCAATTGGAGATCGTTAAAAGAAATGGATCAGAGATTTATTCAAAATATACCAAGTGCGTGTGTGTGTCAGTTATGTATGCACAGCGAATGTTTTACCGTTTTACGATGTGTTCGGCGCACCTAATTAAAATGATTATATGGTTTTGATTTTATGAGATTTTATTTTTTATGATCCAATCAACGGCAAAACAATCTTCTTGGTTATCAAGGTCATTAAGTGAGCTGAATATATATTCAAAAAAATTAGCAGTGTCACATAAAGGAAGCCGAAGCGCTGAAATTTACTTTCCGGTTCACCCGTTCACATAAATTCAAATTCTGAGGCACAATTACAGTGTTAATTTGGATATATAATCATTTCGCATGGGAACAACTTCTGGAGCACTTTGTACTCTTCAAAAAAAGATCTGATTTGACGAAAATTCAAAATTTTTGCCAATTAAAAAAAAACTTCCAAGAAATTGACAGCTTGCGGTGTGGTCTCTACGTCCACATACATAAAGAAATAGGATAAAAAGTAAAATTTCTGATTGAAGTTTGTAGATCAATCATTACTCGAAAATATGACTTGCGTGTATGTTGTGTTTTGCCGTTTTTATCTTCGGATAAAAACATCGATTCGCCACACCATTTACGAAAACATAAACAAAGTGACAGTTCGAATGAGAAAAGTTCTATTTTCTCCCATCAGTAGAGAAAGTGGTGCTCTTTTCTCACTGGAAATGTCATTCGGTCAGTCGTCAAGAACACTAAATTTTGTCAAAGGGGAGAAAATAAAACAATTCGAAACTAGCTCATGAAAATAACTATTACAAACCTAGGGTTGTAATAGTTATTTATCTGCCAAGGTAGGTATGAAGGTATTTTTTCGCCGTGTGCGAAAAAATACCGGCATACCTACCGTGGTAGATGCAACGTTTTTCGCAATTTCGCAATTTTGTGGATCCATCTGACTCTTGAATTTTTCTCAGTCTTGAGTTTTTCCCAGTCTTGAATTTGTTTCAGTCTCAGTCTTGAATTTGTTTCAGTCTTATTCTAACTTCTAAACCATTGGATGGATACACTCAATCGTTCTTGACAGATTTTTCATTTTCTCATTTCCGCGTTTTTCAAATGAAAGTAATGAGAATTTATGGAGAAAGAATAAAGGACATGAATTCATTTGAACGATCAAGCAACCTGCACTATATACACATTACAATGTGATGTATAGAGACGTGCTAAATAAAATCAAGTAGTCAATGCTTAGTATGTACGCTTCAACAATACGTTCTGTATAATTGTGTGACTCTGTAGCAGGGACTATTTTGAGGAAAATTTTCCCTATTTTTATATTTTCCCCAATTTTTCCTATTTTTTTAATTTTCCTCATTTTTCCAATTTTCCTAATTTTTCCTATTTTCCTTAATTTTTTTTTTCCAAATATTGCCTTCTCACCTAAAATAGAATAGTGTATCAAACAAGCATTTTTTAAATTCGGAACAGTGAATTTTACATAAAAAAAAATATTTTGTGAGACATAGCTGTAGGGAATGCAATCCCGGACTGTTTTTGGAATACCGGGATTCGGGATTTTAAATCTGAATCCCGGGATTGATACCGGGATTTTCGGTATTGACAAGAGATTATGATTTGAGTAACAAAAACACTTCCACAAAAATTACTAGCAAAATTCATTAATTTATTGTCGCTTCAAGAGTTTTGACTTATTTATTTATTTATTTATTTATTCTTACGTCAACCGCAATAAGCTACCTGACTACAATTTTTTCTCGTTTAAAAACAATCAACCATCCCAAGCATGAAACAATACAATGAAATAATTCCAAAATGAAAATTAAATTAAAACGAAAACACATCAAGAAGTTAACGACATCAACCCTGATCGAGCGATGAGGCAAGTGAGTGGAGATTGAATTGATCCACCAACACAGATGGTAGCATCGCTGACCTAACACAGTTCCGAAATATGTCCCTTGACATCGAACGATTGTACGTCTGGGAGAAGCAGTTGAACATCCTAATGGTAATGACATTGTAAAACGTTTTTATTCTTTTTGAAAAGGTATTATCACATTTTTGTTTCATGTAGGATCTGATATTTCTAAGCCCACAGATTGTGACGGCTGTTATATTGTATGCAATTTTTGAATTTATTCCTAGTTGAAATATTTGTCGCACACGCATAACGACCAGTTTACTGGAACAAAAACCATTCAATATAAAGACTGTCAAATTTGTGGATCTAGAATTTATGTAGAATCTGTTGAAAACGAAAATGTGATAACTTCTTAATTTTTTCAAGTGAAAGAACGCACAAACGGAGCAGCGTTTCGTCGTTCAGTCTTAAACGAACTTTACTACACAAGTAGCCACAAGCTGAAAATGCCCGTTCTGACTCTATGCTAGTTGGCTTGACAAGTAGCAAACACTTATACACGTTCGATAAAAGCAGTCCACGATTCCCTCCATTTTCGAACGAAACTGATAGCTGAGTGGTCCATCAATGTTTATGCTTTTTCGAAAAGTAAAGGTTGAAGGAATTTTCCGTTTTAATGATATTTGGTTGTCAACAATTTGATTTGATGTGATGGAGTCATGGTCAACTTCACTGTTGCATTTTTTGTCAACTTAATTTTGATTTTCCTTACGAAAACTGTTATGTTCTTCACCCCATCGAAAATCTTTTGTTTTGTTGTATTTTGGATATCGTAAAAACGACAAAGAAATACAGGGGTCGCTTTCAAAAATTGTGCAGTTTTAAACTACTGTACACTTTCATTGCAACTACTGGTGATGAGTTAAACGGTTTTCGTGAAGAAAATCTATAGTCGAATTCAAATAAAAAAACAACAGAGAATGTGACCATGACAACACATTGAATAAAATCAACCTTACTTTTCGTTAAAATCATAAAAATTGATGGAACAATTAACCGGCATCGGGGAATCTGTCACACACGATCATAGTATGGGCACACCATCAATTTGTAGGACGTGCCAGATTACCCTACGCCCAATGTCTCACAAAGTAGTTTTTTTTACATAGAATTGTTTATTTGAAACACTGTTCGACTTAAGGTCAGAAACTAATTTGGAAAAAAAAGGAAATTTTGAAAATTAACGAAAATTTGGAAAATATGGAAAATAGGAAAAATTAAGAAAAACAGAAAAATTGGGAAAATAAAAAAAATAAGGAAAATAAGGAAAATATGAAAAATAAGGAAAACAGGGAAAATTTTCCTCAATCTTTTCCCAATTTTCCCTATTTTTTCCCCTGTTTTCCTTAATTTTCCCGATTTTCCCGATTTTCTCTATTTTCCTTATTTTTCCAATAATTTTCCCCAAAATAGTCCCTGCTCTGTAGCCGAATGGCTATGGTCGTTGCTTGGTGTTTGGAAGAATTTTGGTGTTGGATGTTCAAATCCTGGTCTGTGCAAAGTTTTTATTTATAAAATTTAGTCTTTCTTAAAGGTACTAAGCTATGTAGCGTGCGAAAAAAATGTGAAAAAGTCCAAGTGCGAAAAAATAATCAAAAACGCACTGTGAAATAAATACCTTCAAAACGACATTAAATGGATGCATGGAAAGGTGATGATTATGACCCGGAATTGCGAAAAACATATAAAAAATTCGCTTGCAACCAAGCTAGCAACACGGAATAAGGCTTCTTGTTTCTTTCTCTCATGAAAAAGAACCAGGTCATCTACAGTTATAATGAATTATTAGTAAATGTTTTAACAGGTAAACTGTCATGCTAACGCTGTTTAGACGGCTTCCTGTATTTCCTCGCCGCACCTACTAATAAAAAAGCGACAAATAAATTCCATTTTGCGACTAGCCAAAGCCATCGACATCGAACATATTTACCACATATTGCACACGTTGGTTGTACCAGTTCTCACATGCATTAACATTTCATACGAAACCTAAATTCTTCCGGAATTGTGCGCTGTACTTTTACAAGCATTTCAGCTCTTTTCGTTTTCATTTTCTCTTTTTATTATTATCTGTCGGCCAGAAAGTACACAATTAATTTATTGGTAGAGGAGATACACGAAAAACTATGAAAATATATTGAACAGTGAGATTGGTTCAAACTATCGGCATTTTAATCGTTAAAATGGAATTGTCTGCAAAGACGATATGAATGGAACGTTATATACGTAACGTGTATTACATTTCATCGCTTGCGCTTTAAAATGGACACGGTTAAGATGGATAGGATTGCATTCAGATTGAGTGTGTCCGCGATGTTCTGTACAACATCCATACACCTCAATACATCATTTTGAATAGAAAATCCAACGAAACCAATATTCCACACAGAAACATAATAAAAAACAACAACAGTACGCCAAGCAGGTATATAATGTACGATATTGTACGTACGTTAATTCAATAACAATGATCTATCGATTTCAATGATCAATTCGTGTGCAAAATATCTTGAAATTTAATCAGATATGAAGTGGTATATTGTATGCCGTGTACTACTTCTTGTATCGTTCATTATTTATTCAGTCAATTCATTCCAGTCATTCACAGTCACTCCAGTGTGTACTGTAAGAAGTTGATTATGTTTCGAATTTTAGATGGATATTTTCAGATGGAAAGTGTGATATTGGCTTGAGATCTTGAGTTTTTATTGGTTTGGTTCGAATTGTTTTCGAATTCATTTGGTTGAAAGGGTTAAAATATTAATTAAAGTTTATCGGTTTCCGACGTATATAGTACGTTATCGAACTACATTAATGAAATGTTACATTTTATAAAAATCGACGATTTCTCGTCAAAAGAATTTTCAAAATGAAATTCAAATAGACTCGCTCGATGCGACGTCGGCTTCTAACAAAGTATTAAAAAAATTCCATCATAAAAGACTGCTGAGTAATTTTAATTCGCTAACAGGTTATTCCCTTCATCATGACGTTTGGTATACATTGAAAGAAGTCGACGTAATAGTATACGACAGTATTGCGTCATCAGCTTATGTCAAAAGTTTAGTGAGTCTCATGACGGATGTATAATCTGTTAAGTGTATCGCATGATCTGATTCACAGTATGAGAAAAAAACTTTGACACAACTTGGAGAAACCTTTGCAGATTACATAAATTTCCACAATTTGCAAAGGTTTCTCCAAGTTATCACTAAGTTATCACCCCCAAACCAATTTTTCCTTGGACACTTTTGCGTGCTATAATTAATGATTTTACTTTTATTTTTAAATGATATTGGTTCAGTGAAATCATCAAAAAACGAATATTTTTTTGCCTAAATGTAGGCTACAAATTTGCAAATGGTCCATTGTTCTTAAGAGGCACCGGCACTTAGCTAAAATTGTAGCCTACATTTGCGTGTTTCGTATTTCATTTTTTTAAATATCTTTTCATCAGAATCCTTTTTGAAAAATGTACGACCGCAATTCCGACCACGAATCTGTTAGCTTTAAATAAAAATTAGTTTTGGTTGTAGTCGTTTGACCAGCTCTGAGAAAAGTGAGCAGTTTCATGAAATTTTCATAAACTGCTCATTGTTCTCAGAGCTGGTCAAATTGGTACAACCAAATCTACTCTCTGTTGAAAGCTATCACATTCGTGGTCGGAATTGCGGTCGTACATTTTTGAAAAAGGATGCTTTTCGGCAAAGTACCGGTGCCTCTTAACCGATTTTCAAGCTTTTTGTTTTAATCGATGTAGAATGAAATAGGAGTAACTCCACACAATGTTTTTCTTGTTACCACATAAACTTGACTAATTCTTATCTGCTTTTAATGATTTGTTTGAGACCAAAGGATTTAGTGCTTGGGACGATTCCAAGCAAAACAACTTCCAATCACTTGGAACTGAATTCGTAGGGAACATTTTTGGAAAAAGGATTTCCCATATTTTCGTGAATTTTCCTACATTTACTTATATTTATCTATACCTTCCATACCTTGACTCAAAGTCCTTAAGTATTTAAAGAAGAAATCTTAATTTTTCAGTTGTTTCGATTTGAAGAAGAAATCTTAATTTTTCAGTTGTTTCGATTTTATAATGACAATTATAATGACAAAACAGCTGAAAGTGATGTAACGCATGAATGTGTAAAACCAACGCACTTCAAGCAAAAGTGGTACTCTAAATAGGGTACTGAAACTTGACAGTGCTACGTACAAAATTTTACACTGTAAAAAGAGTGGGGATAAAATTTCATACAAAAAGTACTCTATTTAGCAGCTGTCATAAATAGCACTTTTTCTTGAAGTGCGTTGTAAAACTGATATTTGGTGACTGTATTAAAATTTGGTAAATTTCGGTAAAATTTAGGAAACAATGGGTAGATTTCATCAGTTGGGTAAATATGGGAAAAACTTTTCCCAAAAATAGTCTTTGTCTTAAACGGATCAAATTGAAGTAGCGACATGGGAGGTATTTTATGAAAAATTTCTTCCTTGTTGCCTATATGCTAAATATTGAAAAAAAAGATTGTTCCCTCGATGTTGCCTCCTTCCTTTAATATGCGTTTCTCAGCTGATCCACTCATACAACTTCACTGCCTTATACTTGTTTATACGACTTTTGTCATACGAGCGCGTGGTCGTGGTGAAACCGTTTGTTTTATCCCATAGTGTTGTGATTTGACGTGGCGATTAAGATGCACCGGTACTTTGCCGAAAAGCATACATTATGGCGATTTTTAAATATAGGATTTTAGTTTACTTTTGATGATATCTTTCCATCAGAACCCTTTTTTAAAAATGTACGACCGCAATTCCGACCACGAATGTGTTAGCTTTCAACAGAAAATAGTTTTGGTTGTAGTCGTTTGACCAGCTCTGAGAACAATGAGCAGTTTATGAAAATTTCATTAAACTGCTCACTTTTCTCAGAGCTGATCAAACGATTACAACCAAAACTAATTTTTATTTCAAGCTAACAGATTCGTGGTCGAAATTGCGGTCGTACATTTTTTAAAAAGGATTCTGACAAAAATGAAATACGAAACACGCAAATGTAGGCTACAATTTTAGCTAAGTGCCGGTGCCTCTTAAACAAGTGTGAAACAGTGAGGTTGTATGAGTGGATTAGCGGAAAAAAAGCTGAAAAAATTGCGTCAATTGCGTTACTCATTTGGTTGGGGTTAAGGCTTGATTTCCACTCACAAAAAAAACACTTCATTTTGTCTCCGTTTAGCTAAACAAATACTCTTTTCTATTGTTTAAAAAAAATTAAAGAATATGAAGTAAAAGATTTTAAATCAATCTCTTGAAAATACTTAGATCAAATGAAGTAATAGATCTGTTAGTATAGCCTCACTAAAGGCTATATCTAACTTCGTAATTTTTAGCACTTTGCATTGCATATAAGTTACATGTGGTTTGCTCATCATCATTTAGCAATACCTTTCGAAAAGTAGGATCCACTGCACTACAAATTCCATCGTTTCGCTACTATAACAATGGCAATTTGTTCTTAAATTCTGATCTATGATGAAAAATACCGTAAAAGTCCCACAAACAATATTTCGTACACCATTTGTGCGATAAACATTTAGTGCACACAATTCAATTTAATTAAAATTGAATACAAAACTATTCATGCTCACTCATAAACGTAATTTGCACCTTTTAATACAACAAATTAGCAAACAAAACGGCACAATAAAATCCATTTACCGTGTGTGCGTAATACTTTAATAAATAATCGCTCTCTCAAGCTTTTTCACAAATCGTGTGAACGCCGGCTATAAAAACATGAACGAACAAATTCTGCTTTACTGATGCTGTGTGTGAAGGTTGCATTTTCGTGTAATAATTTTGTTCATCTGAGTGTCTTTTGGATAGGTATACGACGATATTTAGAGTAGTTTAGGTGTTGCCTATCGTCTAAATGGGAAAATATAATAAATAAAATTTGTTTCCATGCAGTTAATACAATGTCCAAGACATCGGCTACGTTTAGAAACATTTTCGAACAGACAAACACGATTTGCATTTTGTATAATATTCGAGTAAAGACCACACGTTTTCGCTACTCGGATTTCCATTTTAGAATTGTTGAGCTGCCCCGTATAATTTAGCACAACGTTTTGCACCTAGTACGGAAATTGTGACTTTTCATGCCTGGTTTGACTCTCATATCAAGGGACTTTCGAACCATCCGACTAAGTGTGCATTCAACATAGTAGTTTGTGTGAAAAATTGACTTAGTAGACTTGTGTTGTTCTCTCACATGCTCAACGTGATGAATAGTGTGTTTAGAATTAACACCATCATCATTGCGTCATCGGCTTCTGTCAAAGTATAGTGAATTTGATGATGACTTCAAGTGGTAGCGTAATTTAGTCCATTTATTCCACCTTAGATCCATTTTGTAATGAAACTTACTATAACCTGACAGAAGCCGATGCCGCACTAATGTCTTATGCAGAAGAATCATTTATATGCTGAATGCGACGATCACTTTACTTTTGAGTCTCACCGAACAACGCAACGTTTAACATAGTGGTTTGAGTGTGAGATTAGAAAATATTTTTTGTCTTTGTCTTTTTGTCAAAAGTGTCAAGGACGAAATAGAAATGATCATTTGGTCGTCGAAGATTTTTAATTGGTGGAAAGGTAGCGTGCTCTTCCTACCTCTTCCGTAGGAAAGATCTATTGTTTTGAAGGAATATCACTTCATGTTTCGATTTTAAGAAACTGATACTGCAGTTATGCGCAGCAGATGCATGAGCAAAATTTGTATCTTTTACCGCTGGCTACAGCCTTCACAAACGCATGAGTTTTGTTATACTTTCGCCCCTAGTGATGTAAATAACTATTGTCACAATTTATGTGATAAGCTGTATATCTGTAGGTATAGCAGTGCCCGTGTGCATGTTTACTTCTGCACAAAGCCCATATCACATAGATGCGAATTTATGTGTTGGATTTTATTGAAAAAGAATTACTAAAAAGTAATCACTCGGTGGGTAATGTATTGGATTTGAGGTGTAAAGCGTTTTGCAGCAGAAAAGTATCGGCTCTGTCTAACACGCACATACATTTATTTCCAATGATTTAACACATAAAAGCGCCTCTCGATAAAAGCATCATTAATAAACATTAGAGACAGTGCAATGAAAAGGTCATATGTAATACCAGAAAATTGTCTTTGTTGGGTCTGGGTTTTTTTCTTCTTCTATACTTTGCACCATTGTATTGCTATGTATCTCGCATATAATATGTGAACTTTCACAAAAGACCATTAATTTTGCAGAGAAAGTGACTATATTTTGGCAAAAAGGTACACAATCAGTGAGAAGTTCGGAAAGAACATAAATCATAGATTTGATTGCGATTTTTAATTGAATAGAAAATTGTCGGATCCAATGTTCGGTTACAATGAAATGAATTTCGCTTAAAAGTTTCAATTGAATTTTGCAACACAGAAAATTAAATAGAAAAAGTGCAGTGGCTCGTACAAATATAGGTCAGTACGGTATGTGGAGTGAAAAATTGATAAGATAAGGATGCTCCACGAACAAGGTGGCATTCTGATGCCAAAAATCTTAATGAATAACCAAAGAAGATAGATCCTGTCTAACAGGAGCGATTACTATACTTCAATTCATAACTCAAGTTCAAATTCACCCTTCACACTACTTACAGTGACTAACATACAAAAAAGAGCCAATATAAGAAATAACAGTTTTTTCATAAATTTTGACAGTCTCCGTTGTATAAAACGTCAAAGCAAAAGTTGAATAATGGATACTATTGTCACATACGCTTGCATAGACTGTTATGATCAGAGCGAGAAAACCGAAGACTAGTTATTATAACTTGCCTTGGGGTACTTGTCAAAGTATTTGCTTCTCTTTCAACGTGGTACGTTGAGAGCGAGAGGACAGAAGACCAGTTTATTTTAACTTGCCTTGGGATACTTGTCAAAATATCTTCTTCTCATTCATCATAACACTATATGAGTAGGAAACAGTGGTATGTTTTCGAATGTTAGTCTTTGTAGCCTTCGTGTGGTCTTCAATTGAAGTGGCGAATACTTACGTCGCGTCGCTATAATTTAAACCCGTTCATTTGCAAGGTTCTGAAAGAAGTACAGGTTCTGAAAGAAGTACAGGTTTAGAAACTTACGAAGGCAATATGTAATGAATGTGTTAAACAAAACCTGTCTAAATTGTCAAAATTTGTGCTTCATCGCCTTCGTGATCAACTCAGAAGTTGCCTAACCTGTTCTTTCAGAACCTTGTTCATTATTTGCTTGTTCCATTTTTAGCCCCGTACGAAGTACTGGGGGCTTATAAGATTAATATGCCGTTTGTAACACGTCGAATTGGAAGCAGACAGTAAGGGCAAAGCATTTGGTTATGTTCATAGATGACGAATCCGCAATAAAAACAAGGCATCAGAACAGTCGGAGCGTTTGCTGCGACTTAGCCCCGTACGACCCGTAATCCTATTTCGTCCGTAACCATAATACGTCCGTAGCCGTAATACGCCCGGAACCCTAATACGTCTACAACCCTCTAATGCGTCTGTTACCAAAATGCAAGTCAAGTTGGGCATGGTCAAATTTACTGAAAGTGTTCATTTTTTAAATTGCGCATAGCGCAATTACGAAAGCCCGTACGAAGTACCTCTCAAATAAAACCAACAATTTACGACATTATTTTAGAAACCCAAAATTTTTTGCCAACTTTCCATTGGGTATTCAATTACCTCTCAAATGAAACAAAAACTAGCAAAATCGGATGAGATTTACTCGATTTATGTGCAAAAAACACTTAGGGCCGAGTAGCGGCCTTAGTCCAAGGGCCCAAATTTGAAACTTTTTTCGCCACGTTCTTTTCGGTATTCAATTACCTTCCATAAAAAACTAAATCTTGCAAAATCGGATGAGATTTACTCGATTTATGTGCAAAAAACACTTAGGGCCGAGTAACGACCTTTGGGCCCTCCCAACAAGCCCGCGTTGCATCTTACCCAAAAACAATGTTCAGCAACTTTGTTCTACTCGTCAATACTTTTCATTTGATATATCAAAAGCAGCTATTGCGTGCGTATTTCGGTAGATATAGTCGAAAGACTGAAAAACACCTATAGGGCCCTAGCTCTGGAAGGGCCGACCCTACCATATCCATTTTCGAACTTGACCTTACTTTTGTCGATACCAATCGGGGAAAAAAGAATTTTGAAAAAAGGTTGTGATTTACTCAAGCTAGAGGGGTCACGGACAGACGGACAGACGGACAGACGGACATTTTTTTTATTGCGGATTCGTTATCTATGAACATAGACAAATGCTTTGCCCTTACCGTCTGCTTCCAATTCAACATGTTACAAACGGCATATTAATCTTATAAGCCCCCAGTACTTCGTACGGGGCTAAAAATGTCCGTCCGTCCGTCCGTGACCCCTCTAGCTTGAGTAAATCACAACCTTTTTTCAAAATTCTTTTTTTCCCCGATTGGTATCGACAAAAGTAAGGTCAAGTTCGAAAATGGGCATGGTAGGGTCGGCCCCTCCAGAGCTAGGGCCCTATAGGTGTTTTTCAGTCTTTCCACGATATCTACCGAAATACGCACGCAATAGCTGCTTGTGATATATCAAATGAAAGGTATTGACGAGTAGAACAAAGTTGCTGAACATTGTTTTTGGGTAAGATGCAACGTGGGCTTGTTGGGAGGGCTCAAAGGCCGCTACTCGGCCCTAAGTGTTTTTTGCACATAAATCGAGTAAATCTCATCCGATTTTGCTATTTTTTGTTTCATTTGAGAGATAATTGAATGCCGAATAGAATGATGGCGAAAAAAGTTTCAAATTTGGGCCCTTGCACTAAGGCCGCTACTCGGCCCTAAGTGCTTTTTGCACATAAATCGAGTAAATCTCAACCGATTTTGCTAGATTTAGTTTTTTATGGAAGGTAATTGAATATCGAAAAGAACGTGGCGAAAAAAGTTTCAAATTTGGGCCCTTGCACTAAGGCCGCTACTCGGCCCTAAGTGCTTTTTGCACATAAATCGAGTAAATCTCAACCGATTTTGCTAGTTTTTGTTTCATTTGAGAGGTAATTGAATACCCAATGGAAAGTTGGCAAAAAATTTTGGGTTTCTAAAATAATGTCGTAAATTGTTGGTTTTATTTGAGAGGTACTTCGTACGGGCTTTCGTAATTGCGCTATGCGCAATTTTAAAAACGAACAGTTTCAGTAAATTTGACAATGCCCAACTTGACTTGCATTTTGGCAACAGACGCATTAGAGGGTTGTAGACGTATTAGGGTTCCGGGCTTATTAGGGCTACGGACGTATTATGGTTGCGGACGAAATAGGATTACGGGTTGTACGGGGCTAAGTCGCAGCAAACGCTCCGACTGTTCTGATGCCTTGTTTATGTATGACTTGATCAATGATCTATAAATGTCGTTTTGGTGACATTGCGATGACAGTGTATCCCCGTTGCATCCTCGTAATGTTTGAACATTTTTATATTCTACTTTGCACACGTCAAAAAACCCATTTTCTTAACTAAGCTGTTCTCCTTGATTTCTTTGAACATCAGTCAACTTATGAGCGAGAGTGGGATTTTATACATAAACTTCGTTGAAGTGCGAATGTAAAATAGTATATTGGACCAATGACAATAGAAGTTGTATCAAAGACAATCGTATCGATTTCAAGCGTCTACTTCAACAAGTTAATAGTCTTCTTCCAACGCACTGCGTTGCTTCTTCTCATCAAGATTTTGATTACACAATGTCCATAAAATTAAATCATTTGTTGTACGACATCACTGTTGAATTCCTTCAAACAGTCGATAAACGTCTCTGGAACGTTGCAATGTGTATCGAAAGAACTTTTACATTTTATTTTTCGTGTTACTTTTCTTGTAATGATTAATTGACTTTTACCAAAAACTTTCATAATAAAATCCACACCCATCCATGCTCATAATCATATCCTCAGAAATCAGAAAGTGTATGTTGTGATAGAACGAAAGAATAAATAGAAGAAACATTCATGTAACCAGTGTCGTTCTTAGATGGATCAGAATTGTTTAGACGAATCAGTTGTTTATGTATTGCTCGTAAGATTCGATTTTGTTCTTTAAATATTTTTACTTGGAAAGAGTAGAAAATTAAAAATTATTGACAGCTGACAGTAGAGAATATTTCAGTCGTACATTAAGTCTGAATTGACAGTCATCCGTTTTGCCTCCGTTTTCATTCCGTTTTGCCTCCGTGTACATGACAATTGTCATTCCATACCATAGAGAACATGGTGAACCTATAGTTTAAAATGGTAACTGTCATGCACACGAAGACAAAACGGATGACTGTGAGACCACCTTAACCTGTTACAGACAGCAAGCATATTATTACTCACTCGCTTCACTCGTATCGGCAACACATTATAGTAAAGTTGTAACTTTTCTCAGGACTCATAGTCTTGGAGACCACCTAAAACACGACCTAGAGGTAGACCACCAGAGAGATGGAGTAATGGTATAAAGAGAATTGCAGGCGCAAATTGGCAACAAGTGGCAACTAATCGTTCGGAATGGAAAAGAATTGGGGAGACCTACGTCCAGCAGTGGACAGAAACAGGCTGAAAAAGAAGAAGAAGAAGAAGATAGTCTTGGACGATTGCTTTTAGACTTACTTGAAATTCCTTCCAGAAGACCGTCGGATTTATTTTGAGATACACCAATGGGATTACCAAGCCATTCATTGAATGGATTAGATAATTTTCGCAGGGGGAAAACTGCTGTGTAATGGTCAACTTACGCATTGGGCGGAGAGTTACGTTTTTTTCTTGCACAGTTTTGCAAAAACAAACCCTAATCCCAAGGTAAATATAGTGAGGATGTAATGTCATATATAACCGAATCAGATGTGCGGTGGCACGAAAGTTCGATACAAACGCCATCTCATCCCTTCGTTGAAAGCAAAAAATGGAATAGAAAGTCGGGCCATCTGTTGTGAGATAGCGAAAATATTTTTGTGAAATACAAGTAAATCGTAGTCAACCATTTTAAAAAAAGATGTCGTTGGCATCGAACTTATGTGCTAGGCCGCACGTCTGAATGGCATTACCTCCTCACTATATTTACCTTGCCTAATCCCTTGCTTTGAATGACATTTATTTCCTGCCCCTTGCGAAAGTTAACTATTACCTAGCAGTTTTCCCATCGTGAAAATGATCAATTACATGAAACAAATTTTCGATTCATTTTATGTGAATTGCTTTGCAATCAACTTTAGCGTGGGCAAGCAATAAGCCAGAGTACGTTGAATGCTACGAAAGTAAGTCACGAGTTAACCACTTTGTGATGCTCGGAAACTCATTCAGTAATTTGTTTCGATAATTGTTTTTTCGACAAGTGTAGAGTTTGCATATCCAAGCCGAAGGCTCTTTACTCGATCAACACACTTGACACTTTGCTTTTATCACAAAACTTTTACCTCGTATAATGAATTACTTTCGTATCATCCAACGCAATCTCCTATAGGTTTCTTCCAAGGTCGTTCAAAATGTCAATCGTCATCCACAGAGAAGCCAACACAACCTCACTTTGAAGTTTTAACGAAGAAATTTGTTTAAGTTGCGGTTATGTTTGCTTCTGTGGATGACGGTCGGTTGTTTTCGGCCCGTCAAAATTCGTTTTTACCGTACGATGGAAGAAACCTTTTTCACCATAAAAATTACCTAAACGTTGGATTGTAAGGATCGTGAAAGTCGATTCGCACACATTTTGCTTGTGAATCTTTCTGACAACGACAAATTGAAATAAGACCTAAGTTAACACAACCAGTAACAATTGCCCAGAACTTCCTATCACCCTTCAATTCTATAAAAACATTTTCGAAAACTGACCGTGACACGAGTGTTGATTGAGACAGTTTTTTTCCCTGAAATGTATCTTGCGAGCCGGCTGTGTTTGACTAGACGATATAAACTATACTTATGAGTGTTATGGTCTCATAAAAAGTCACATGGACCACCTCATAACATCATCCAAAAATGAGCAGAAATTATCATTCTTTTCTACGTTGATCGTGTGGTATATAGCAAATGGAGGCGAAAAAAATCTACCAGACCAGCTAAAAGCATTAATCAAATATGTAAAGCCATAATCGAGTAATTCTTAAAAAAAAGTTGTCAAAAGTAAATCTCCTGGATCTACTATTCGATACCCGAAATTCAATGGAAGAAAATATTTCTGCTAGTGACAATCACTTTCAGACACAATTTCCACAAAACTTACAATCCACAAAAATCAGCAATCGAAGTATATTGAAACAATAGAGAGATGTGTCTTTCCGGTGTCACTCTAAATTCTTGTTACAGATCGAGTCTACTTATGTTGTAGACACAAAATCAGCACAACCCACAAATGACACCATCATTTTTTCATGTGATCTCTTGGCGTTGTTTGCTGTATTATTGAAAGCTTATTGATGAGGTGTGATGGGTCAAAGAAATGTTTTGTTGTGTCATTTTTGGTTGTTTGGTAATTTAACGAATGATTTATTGTGTTGATTAGGATTTGAATTAAATTTATTGTTGCCGCGTGTGTGTGTGTGTGTGTGTGCGTTTGTGTGCGGTAAGGTTTTCTCTGCTTGAACGTTGCTTTAATGAAATTGACAAGACGACAACGACGGTAGAGTAAATAAAGATATTTGAATCACACAAAAAAATGGTTTTTCCGTTTCAATTAATAATGTCATGTGTTGGCTATAACCCCATACACCACACACATCCTAAAATGGTCGATGAGGTCGCATCAGTTAACCTGTCACATACGGATATTCATCTGTTATCGATAACGACGACAAAAATAATGACAAGCTCTGGATAATATGGTAAAATACATGTTAAAAAAGTGAAGTGCAAGATTTGAAATCAACAGACTAAAAATGCTTTTATCGATGGAAGTAATAGACCCGATAATATGATCATATGCTTGCCGTCTGTAACAGGTTAACTTTATATTCGCAAGGAATGACACTACGTTCCGCGCGAATTATTAGTTGTACACATTGTTCAGTGCAACCATTCCTTCATAACACAGACCACTAAACACTCGAAGAATTTCTTTTCACGTCATCTACGTTTCAAACGGAGAAGTGAAAACATTCAGAAAAAGCACTAAAGCAATTAGTGCTTTTAGGAACGAAACATCTACTTCCGTTAGTACAGACTCTATATCTCTCTCTCTGTAAAATCGTCATATATCTTCATGCCATCTAGCCTGTGTTTTGAAAACTTAGCTGTTGATCAGCAGATGGCGCTGTGTGAAACGACAATATTATTCTCTCTCGAAGCAGAGAGGTTTTTTGTTTGACATTTTTCTGTCAAACTTTTTGACGTGTCGTGTACAATAAAAACAGATTGAAAATACTGCTTCATGATCAAACTATCAGCGGCCTTAAATTGTGTTTTAATAGTTACTGAACCGATGTAAACGCACCAGTCGAAGTTCTACCGAAACTTATCGTGTGAAATAACTTGCCGTGAAGACATGACGACTCCGCTTTTAGAAATCAACGTAAACAATTTGTTCGAAGAACATACTGTCGCAGAGATACATCAAATCCACAAGAAGTTGCAGAGTGATGTCGAAGCGAAAAAGGAAGAACTTCGAACCATGGTTGGGTAAGACATACCGGACATTCTATTGTCAATGTCATCAACAAATAAAAACTCTCTCGTTGAATCAGTGAACGGTACCGTGACCTCCTGAAAGCAGCCGACACAATTGGTGAAATGAAAAATGCATCCCAAAGTATAACCGATCAAATCGGCAAAGTGATGGGAACGTGTCGCAGTTTAAACGATCAACAATTGCTCGGCTTCAAGTCCGAACCACAGCAGTTCAGAACGTTGGACCGACACACCAACGATTTCTACGGAATTGTCGTGCAAATAAAACTGTTGACCGAATTGCCGGAATTGATATGGACCCGGATTGATGCGGAGGACTACTTTGTGGCGACACAGTTGTTCGTATTTTCGCGGCACATCAGCACAGGTGGGACGAATTTCTCTTTTTCCCTTCACTAATTTCGCTGACCTCAAACATACAACAGGTCTCAAAATGGAGGTGTACCGGTCGATAATGGATTCGTTCCCAGTGGCCAAACGACTGTGGTCGATGCTGAATCCGTTCTTCTACACCATCAAACAGGAATGCATGGCAACACTGGAACGGGAAACATTGACTTCTGCAACGGCGGCCAAATGTTTGGCCAGTCTCATTTTGTTGGAAAACTGTCCGATCGATAAACTGTTCCAGACATTCACCCAGTTGCGGTCGAAAGCATTCAAACAGGCACTGGCTGATAATCCGGAACAGAATGACCGCGTCAAGGAAAAGATTGTCAAAAGTCTGGTCGTGTTGAACGGCAGCATTATGCAGATATTTGAATGTTTCGTGGATGCGGGTGGTAACAACGGACTGTTGCTGGAAGAACTACATCGTGCAATGAGTGACGATGCACCACCAACGCTGTCGCTAATCAAGGAAGAGAATTCGCTTCTGATCAATACACTGCCCGGTGTCATCAAGACTTTCAAGTAAGTGCTACCGACGTTGTTGTGTCTTCCATTGACTCCCAATAATCTGTCGAAATCTCTTCTGTAGACCCAAATTCAATGTTTCTCCGTTGGAGAGCGATAAATTGAAAAGGTTGATGGAGGCATGGCTGCAAGACGTTTCGACGCACACAAAGAACTATCTGAAACCGGTCTTTGATGTTGTGGCGACAGTCAAAACTATTCACAACATTAAGACAGAAGCATTTGCAATGGGTAACTATAATGACACAGTGGCATCAGGTGCCATGGAACCTTTAAATTTTGCAATTTTTTCCGTTCAGAAAAATCGCCAAAATGGCAAACCATTCTCGTGAGACTGAACTTACCATCGAACCTCGATTTGTACAATGTCTACTATCAGCCGCTGATCACCGAACGTTTAAAAGAAATCATCGCCGCGTCCTGGTCAAAGACTATTGAGGAAACGCAGCAGAAAGTTGACGTTTTAATCAAGTCAAAATCGAAAGGTTCGCCACACCACCACCACTATTCTGTCCACTAACGACCTAATGACACTCTCTTTACGCCGTCCACAGATCTTCAAGTGAAAATTTGGGACGATGAGTCGACTGATATTCCACTCAGTTTGAAGCAAGCACTTAGTCAAGACAAGAAATGCCATCGATTGTTATTGAAGTCCAAAGGGTACACACAAAGGGTCATCACCGTTTGTGACACACTCGACAGAAACATGAAAGATTTGTTCGATGACTTGAAGGTGTATCTCGTCGAAGAGTTGGACTCCCGCAACACGAGTAGTCTAACGCTAGAGGATCGTCAACGGATAGCCGGATTTTTAAACGACGCAAGTCGCGATGGTGTTTCACGGTTCGTGACGGCTTACAAAGTTCGTACAATCAAAATTTCATCCAAATGTCCTTTTCAGCCTGATCACAAACATAAAGTCGCTCAACATTCCATCAACCCAGGCGACCGTAATTTCGCTGGCAATTTTGCTTCAAGCAATCGCCGAACTCTGTCCGAATCTAAAACTGTGTCTGACACAACGCCTAACGGGTTCGCTGGATCAATTGTCGCTCGGTACCGGTCAATGGGACGCAATAAGTAACTTGCTGCAAGAGGAAAGTCTTCGTTTCTGGAAAACATGGATCGGACTTTTCGTCAATGAACACCTGGTCGGTGGTCTTTGTTTCGCCGGATCGACAAGCTACACGGAATTGTTGAACGAATTCACCGCCTGGGAAACAATTTCAATCGAAGAAAAGGACGAACTGGACAATCCCATTTTGTCGACCATTCGAGTTCCGTCGCAGGTCAGCCTGTCACTCAATTCATTTCTGTACAAAATGTGTCGATCGCTGAACACCAGTGTACCGCATACGCTTTCGCGTGCCGTTACAACGCTGTTGACGGAAGAAATTGTGGCGAAATTAGTCGAAACGTACCAGAAACTGAGCGCTGACGATTTCGTACGCTCCAATCAAAATATGTCGCTGCAGTGCTTCTTCGATGTGAAATTTATCGGTTTGGTGCTGGTGGCCAGAGAGAATAAATTGTGGAATGAAAAGCTGCAGGCTCTGTGCGGACTGTTCAAGGCGAACATCGATCCGTTCGATTTCGAGCTGTTCCACAACTACATTTTGACGAACGTTAAACGAACGGCCGTTCGAATGCAGGTAAAATTGAAATGAATTTTGGTTGTGCAAAATATCTACATTCCTGCCGTCACAGCTGAAACTCGGCCTGATCCTACCGAATGCGGAGCACATTACAACGTTACTGGGTAATGAGAAGCCAGCGGCGACCACCGACAAAGATCCGAACGTTCTGGCCTTGAGCAGAAACGATTATGCTTCGGGATATTTTCCTCTGTTGCCGGTGACACAAACCAGCAATGTGAAGACATTGAATCCGGGGAAATCGTCCGTTGAGGAGGAAAAGGTAATTTTCTTGATCAAAACTGTGTTGTTACACTACTCGGTATGGATTCGATCAGATGACTTCAAATGGTTTTTCTTTTCTGTTGCCCAGGAATCGGCGACTTAGAACTGTTTTGTCGTAAGATCTTCGCTTTTGCATGCCAGTTTTCAGTTTTCGGTTTTGTGATATTTGTCTCGTCGTTCCGACTCCACCCACTACATCGCATTCTGACCTTTGTGCTTTTGATGCCCTTACCACTTCACCACATTCTAACGTTACCCTTCGCAAAGAATGCCTGACTTTCTTACCTCTGAGCATGGTTCATAGTCGACAATTTCTTGTCGGTTTTTGTGACTTTTTTTTTGTACAAAAATTTCGCCCTTTCGTGCCATCAATTCGCCAACTGTTTCCATTGTTGTTTAATCCATTATTTCATCGATGTGGACTAAACTTCTGGTATCGGTAACCATTTTCAGCAATTGTGGCAACAATCATTGTCCATTTAAACGGCTGATTCTTTTCTGCTTAACTCACAATCGTCGTGACATATCGACGTTAATATGGACAAAGTAGATACAAGACAGGGGATCGTCATGGCAGCAGCATCGCTAAAAGCTTCAGTAAAAAAATCTCTAAAATGTCGACCGCACGACTCATTCAACTAGAGTCTACTGTCCGATGGATTCATGAGTTCATTGTGCTAAGAAAATGACCCCGAAAGAATCGTAAAAGCTTAAAATTATTGAGTAATCGACAGTCTTATGAAATTTTACTCTTATTTCTCACTCGAGTCGCAGAAGAACAGTTTTGACGACCTTTTTCAGTCATGAGTGTCTCTCGAAGTGTTTCGATATAGTCGAGAAAAATAAATCCAAGAAAAGTGAGACACAAACTGACCTTAGGTTTGGTAGGAAATGAACGTAAGCCGTTTAAATTGACGAACGGATTGTTCCTGAAATTTTTTAGAGTTGAACCGATTAACACGTGCGGTTTTGTTTGACCAATTGAATAAACGCTAGCAATTTTGAACAGCCATGAAAAATTGCAGCAAACGCTCCGACTGTTTTGATGCCTTGTTTTAAGATGATTTTAATTATGATTTGGCTACTTTTAATTAGATTAGGAAGCTAATGCTTGAAACTTTAAATTGGACGGATGATTTTGACCAGGTCGCAAAATTAGCTGAACAGCACACTGTTTTGTTGGAACACACTTTGATGGCACATTTATCGTCATTTTATTGTGTTTTTTTGATGCTATCCCAAAATTATCCGTCCACATCCAAGAGAATCCTGTCCGCTCCACATCAACTATAAATTCAAGGCAAATCACTGGTGTAAAATGCGAAAATTTTTAATTTATTCCCAAACACTCAGCCAATTGTCACACAATTAGTATTAAGTTGATGTTTGCGATCGAACGTTTGACATTTTTTGTAGTACAGACAAACTCGTATAAATTGTGTTACCAGAAACGAGTACTAAATATCGTTATACATTTATGCTACCATTTTGAACAACTTGTTTTATGTGTAAACTCGGCCCTTAACGCATTTTCCATCTCAGATTTTCCAACCGACCAAATCGAAGAAATCGTCACAAAGCCAGTCAACATCAAACGTTCTACATCAATCGACGTCGGCGCAAAATTTGGCAAATGTTAAGTCCGGTGCTGCGGCATTCTTTGGGGCCATGTCACAGGACTGGTTTCGATAATTTGTGGGATGTTTGTATTCGATTCTTGTGTGGTTTCGATTTTGTACAAGAAAAATGTAAAAAAATAAAAGAAAAATTGAGCAACCGGAAAACTGTGAGATTTTTTGGCTTTGTTTATTTTGAAATGCCATCCGAAAATCGTTTTATGTACAAATGAGATGGTTGTGTGAGTTTTACGCGTGTTTGGCTTATGTGGAAAATACGAAAATACATTTTGTTTTTGAAGTTGTGTGCACACGTAATGACATCATATTGGTTCACATCTCAGTTCGATTTTGTATATAGAAAGTAGCGTCACCTTCGTCAAGGTCATTTTTCTTTTTAAATAAAACATTTCTTATGATAAGTATCGGCAATATAATACGTTCGGTGGTGCTGGTGATTCTTTATTATTTATAGATTTCTTGTGCGATCCTCACAGTCGCAGTCAGTCCCAGTTGTCTTACAATTATTTTTTGCCACCTGAAAAAATGGAATTTCTATTATTTGCGACTTCGTCCTCAGAGGATTTATGTAGTTGATAAAGACCAGAACAAAGTATGGCAGGGAATGTCTTCTTTGAAAGAAAATGTTAAGACAAAGGTTAAGATAACAATTTTAGTAGATTACGTCACTGTTTGGAAATTTGTACTTTGTCAAGTGTGGCGTTGTCAGCTCGAGTCGAAAGAGAAACAAACAATAGAACAATAGAATAGCTATCGAACTGTAAAAACGATTTTTGACACGCCAAAAACGGATGAGAATATCAACAGAGCCATAACCTCAACGCTTTTTTGAATATTTCGTCAACAATAATTTTTTAGTTAAGTCTCTATGGATGACGTTTTGACAGAACGATAACTATATATGCCCGTTCATATATGAAGTAATGCCTCATTTCCCGGAAATTGAGTAAAATGATTTGTGGATGTGATAAGAATCGAGCTGCAAACAGGCAGTAAAAATCGTAAAAGTTACGAAAAATTTGTGAGAATATTTTCACCAATTATAGCACTAGACTCAATCTAACCAAACTTTAAAAAAATAGCATAAAACGTACACAAGGGCTGATATAAACAAAACGCAGGAAATTTTACCTTTCTTGCCTCCTTTACTATCGGCTGGTTTCGTTGCACCCGCTGCTGGTGTTGCAGCAGCTGCAGCAGGAGCAGCCTTTCCACCTTTTCCACCTTTCTATAAGTAGAAAAATTAAGTTATTAGCTGAAGAAAACACACCTAGCTGACGGTGAGTTGGGACTAACGAGGTTTTACATAGCTAAATTTTAATTATAACAAATGAAAAAGAAGATTTTGTATCAAACAGTCTAAACAGATTTTATTCAAAAGAAGCAATAGACTTGCTAATTATGTTTGTGATATGCCAGCCGCCTGCAATAGGTTATCTATCAATATAAAAAATACTGTTTTGTTGCTTGGTCTGCAGTGCGTTGGTGAAACATAAAATTGAATATAATCCTTATGACATGCGTAGCTTCGATGATTTTTTTAACGGAATTCTATTTTCGAGTATATAGAAATCTCACATAGATCATATACCGATCTACGCATTCACTTAACGAATATGCAGCCCACCATACAATTTTCAACATTCTTCTGTATTACGAGATTGTTTTTCCCAACAAATCCAAATTTCCGTTAATTTTTTACCGCACGAAGTTCATCAGCATAGGGAAATTACATCACCTGTATGATGATCGGGTCTAGAACTTCTTTCGATCAAAGTGTCTGATTTCAAATCTTTTATTTCATTTGTTGTGAACCGACGCACTCCAAGAACAGGCACGAGAACAGAATTTGATAAGAGCTCTCCACGACACAGTAGTCCAAAATTCTCATAGAAATTCATTTTTTTATGTTGGTATAGGCCACTGAGTAACGGACGTTCCATACAAAATAAGAGGCCAAATGACCAGTTAAGAAAATCTGTTCTTGTGCCTGTTATTGGAGTGCCGAGTAAGGTGTTTGAACAGAATTTTTGCGACTATGAAACAGCATTAGTCAGAGATTTTCGTTTGTGTTTGTCCTCTTATCGATAATAACAGATGAATAGCCGTCAGTTATTGGATTGATTCAATCAATAACCACTATTAACACATTCTAAAAATAAGCAAACTATGCAAATATCGAGGCAAATGTACGTCCATGTATTTCAAGATCTTCTTATGATGCATCGAAGACACCGAAATTTATGTCATATGTAGAAAAATATGTAAAAGAAGACACGATCAACGGGAAAAATGAAAAAAAAAAAAAATGCACGAGGAAATTACGCACCAAAAATCATGCGAAAATATTATTTTTTAGGATAGGAAATGTACGAGACGTTTGCTGTACTTCTAAACATTAAAAGGCTCGAAAACCATATTTTTCTTTTGAATAGATACGAATGCGTAGCTAATATCTCTCTGTCTCTTGTGTCTTTTATATATATCATGACGCAAGTAAAGAGAGTAGAAACTTTGACATATCACGTGTATTACGGCACACGGCCTGCAGCCTCGCGTCATAATTATATCATCTAGAGTCTAATAGAGTCCTTTGCACTCGATGTCATAAATAACCACTATACTGTTTGGGGTAGTGGTTTAGGACAGATCGACATAGTGAGTGAGAAAAGTGATTAATAAATATCTTTAACCAGTCTCGACCATAATTTTCTTACATGCTTACATGCGTCCCTCATATCCAACAATAAATAAATTACTTTGAAGAATCGTAATATTCACGTACAACCGTAAAGCATACTCTTATGCGATACACACAATTCACTTTTGTAATTAATGAACGTAAAATGAACACTAAAACACCACCACGTGCCCTTACGAAATAATTAAGTGCAAATCAGTCAACCAATATTCACACATTTAAACTTACATCACCACCGCCACCGCCACCTTTCCCTTTGCCCATCTTCTTATTAAATTTTTTTACCAAAAAACAAATGTAAACTTCACAACAGCACTATCGCAGCAGTAATGAATGAAGACCGAAGACGTTTTTGGGATAGTTTTTCTTTTTGGTGTGTATAGAAGAGGTATATCGTGTTGGTATTGGCCTCTCTGCCATCACCCGGAACTATAAAACTATAAAACTAAACTTATTATATACTCAAGTCAAACGTTTTCTTCTCTTTTTCTCTTGTGTGTATGGGTGTATGTGCTCGGAAAATTGTTTACACCGAAACGTGAACATTTTTCACATTAAATTCTGATGGACATCTTATGTACTATACATCAGTTACATAGGCACACATACAGTGAGTTCAATAGTCTAAAATCGCCGTTTAGTTTTAATGTTCTTTTACTGGCTTGTGGTGGAAGTCCAAAAGTCGAAAAGGGTGTTTTTTGTCAGTGATTTACTGCTTATTAAGACACACGGTGGGGCTGAACGAATTTTAAATAAACATGTACACTTCCATCTCGGTTCTTTTCATAGCTGAGTTAGAGGAGGCTTGTACTATTTCAACGGCACATGTTGCAGGCGCAACCGCTGAGCCGTTTCTCAGAACTAGGTATATCGTCGCCCGACCCCACGATAGTTGCTGGACCGGTGTTTGAAACTGGAATCGGTAGAGGGACAAATTTTAAGAACAACCATGTAAAAATTATTGCTCTCGGTCGCAGAGCAATAGGAGCTGAAAGTCACAATTTTACCTTCTTCACAGTGTAATGTCTCCACGACGAACCGCCCAACCCAGCACTGTAACAGCGATTCTAGACGAGAGACATGTGCCCTTTCGAATGGCAATAAGAAAATTTTTAAAGTGGTGTCGTTTGGTACATTTTTCAGAATAGTCAATTTTTTGCTACTCTTGGTGAACTTTGGCTACTTGCATACCTTGCCAGTTGACATATTTCAACACGACATACTTTGTAAAAGTTAGCCTGAAGCCTGAAGCTTTACAATGATACCAATTATGCCATGATTTCCAGCAATAACTATTTATGATAAAGATTTTGCATCGACGTCGGGCTACTAGAGCTATCTGGGCATATCAACAAAGCTTCGTTAAAAAAAGCTCCGACAGAGCCTAATCCATTTTTCAAAAAAAAATCCTCAGAAATTTCGTAGATCATTTTTGTATAATGAAGATCATGAAGCATCTTGAGCTTCTTTTGTATTCCTTGACCTTGCAGCATACGAGCATCTTTTGTATTCCACTGAAATATTCCACATTTCCAATGCTATTCAAAATATACCTACTCAAAGCTTTTGAAAGCTCTACAAAGATATAACATATAAAGATGCAGTGTTGCAGTGTAGTTTCAAGATGCAGTGTTGCAGTGTAGTTTCAAAATACAATCCTTTTATGGAGAAATAGCTATTACGTACAAACCTTCCAAGAAGTGCGATGGGTGACAGGAGCCAATTGAACAACAAATGGAACAAAAGGAACATCGGCTTAACCATGGAAGGCACTCTGAAAACTGGTTCTGTAAATGCTAGCGGTATGCCAAAGTAGTCCGTATTAAGTGCACAGTTCATTTATTCTCGCTTTCGTAATTCTATGCCTATGTCGCCTATGTTTAAGAATGGCAGAAATGACTTCAATATTATTCTATTATATGAAGGATGAATACTGGTGGATTTTTCGTTATGCTTATACGTTCATGGATTGAATTCGATGATCGATCGATTTCGATCAGCAGGACGAAACGGTGTCTCTATAGTTACTCTAGGATACGACTTGACTGGACAAATTTTCTTCTTTTCAATATTCGTTATTAATTTTCTGACGATTTAGTCGTGCATCAACAACATCACATCACGAATGTTCATTAATTGCAATTTTAAGAATTCCGACTTAAGACTTGTTGTTTCCTAAGATCGTTGTTGTAAAGTTAAACTGAAGCACTGAGAATAGATTACGAGTGTGTGCGATATAAGTGCACGTGTCCTAATAAGGTGTTTTGGTCAGTGTTTTGACAGGTGAGAAAATAGACATTTTCTCCCCTGAACTGTCACTTTTGCTGTAGTTTTGAAGAATTGTGTAACAAATTGATGTTTCTGTTTAGTGGAGAAAACGGTCAATCACACCTCGCACATGTGAGGTCTATTCACATTGATTCTGTGTGTGAATTTATACCAAAAGTCCTTTCCATTTTCCAACATTTTATTTCTACGGCGAGTTCTACGGACATATTTTAAGGCTAAGTGGAGCCAATAGCTGAATTAAATCGGAAAAATTCTGAGCGGTAAACACACGACTTGCATCATTTCCTGCAATGGCTAACAATTCTTGTTGATTAACATTCGGGGTTATTCCAACCGCAAACGTTCGAACTCCCAATTGAATAGCCCTGTTAGCAGCTGCTGCGGTAAGTTGTGGATTATTGGAAACGCCATCCGTCAAAACTACCATATTTCGCGGCAGTGATCGTGGCGAACCATTAAATTGTGCAACTGCAACATCAATTCCAAGATTTGTAGCTGTACCGCCACCAGTATATGGTGTTGATTGAATCAGTTGACTAATTTGGGCGGGGGAGTATGTGTTTGTGAGAGCAATACGTGCGTGGGCCGTCGTGTCGTACACGATATATGCTAATCGACTCTCACTGTGCCGAGTAAAGGCTGCAGCAAGTTGGTTCACAAAGTTGACAGCAATTACGAAATTTGCAGCACCAATACTGCCAGATGCATCAAGCACAACAGCTAAGTCGTTGGTTTGGTAGCAAGGAACAGCTACCGTTACGCGTTGCAACTATAATTGTGAATTTTACGGCTTAATTAGTCTGAATAACCGAGAACAATTTGATGTCGCGCTAACCTCACAAACGTAGCGATGCAATTGCGTGCTGGGAACGGTCTGCCAATAAGCATCAAAACGGTTCGTATAATACAATAGTACACGAAGGAGTTGATTAGGAACGCTCGGAAATCCTGGTGCCCATGGAGCGAATGGCGGTAACGCTTGCTCATTTGCTGTCCATGTCCAACGTTGTCTTGAAGGGTCGTACATTCCGCTGGTCCAGTATGTTGTGCCTTTATTCCGAATGAAAAAAACGAAAATAAGTTTGATGTCCGGCATTGAGTGAATCGAAACCCGATACCTAATCCGTAATTTTCCAGCATCAATCGTAGAAAGTCCCATTCTGCTTGTGATTCAACAGCTAGCAAGGTTGCGTTCGGTCCCAGCTGATGCCGACAATCAGTATTGGCGCTTGACCATATTGTCTACGATATGAAAACGGTCATGTGTTAGAATTCGCTGACAAGATCTTCGCCGTTCATACTTACAGGATTCGGGCTGACATAGTAATCGTTTTCATTGAAACTTTGCACTCCCTCTTCTTCGGTTACGGTTCTAAAAGTTCCGATGTATTGCAATTCTATTGTTTTACATAAATTGAAAGGATCTTAATGATGTCCATAGCATTGACAACTTTTTTTTTGATATTACCTGAACCCGACTGAATACTCTTAGCACATACTGCATTGGTCGCAAGTACTATTAGCCACAGAATGAAAGCCAACTTTTGCATTTTGATCGATAAAATTTTCCTTTTTTTACTTTGTCTAGATTCTCCTCATTCAACACTGTCCGACTTTTTCGGTGTTAATACTGTGCAGAAATGTGCCACGGCATGCCATTTATATACTCTCCTCCCGATTTGCCTATCAAATTAGCAGATGCGATAAGCCATATCTCAATGCAATAATGAAAAAAATTCATTTTGAAGAGTGGAAAATTATAATCCTTTGCTGAAATTTGGTGGAGCGCGTTGCACAGAGACCCTTTGATATATCAGTTTAGGGCTGGTCATTACTGACCACGGAACATAGATCTAGGTGACTTTTCATGCTCTGCTTACTCATCATCAACTCAATAGAAAATACTCTAAAAAAAACTATGGAAAAGCATACAAACTACAAGAAAACGCAGAGGAAAAACTACAGAAAATTATTGGAAAGAAAAGATTCCAAAAAAACCTCGCAAATATTTTAAAGTCCGTCTGAATTCTAGAACTAGGAAAATGGTAGTCCATGCAAGTGCTAGATTTTGGGAATCAACACATTTCCACTTCAATAATCCCAAAATTCCAGATATCCAGGTATCCCGAAAAGAACTCACATTTCCTTCAAATTCCTTGAATGGTGGAAAATGTGGGGATGTGGAATTTTGGAAACCATCACCACCTCAATAATCCTTAGAGTGCAGAAGATAACCCAAAAAACCTCAGATATGCTTCAAATTCCTTCAAGTCCAGAACTGGGAAGATAGTGCCAGAATTTTGGGAAGCAACACTCTACCACTTCAGAGCTGCGGCAAAACCAAAAAAACATAGCTAACGCCGACCCGTACGAAACACCTATTCGTATCAAAAACCTTTACTGTGAAACTCTTCATTTCTTTTACTTCATTCTCTACTGAAAAGCTATTCGCCCTTTAAAATCACTTACATTATCTTTCTTTGCCTTGTTAGCATATACAAATAAATTGCCGGAGGAAATATAGACAGCCCCGTACGAAGTCAACTTTCATAAATTCCTATTTAAACAGCTATATACCGCTATATTTACCTATATTTTCCTATAAATAAACATTTCACAGATGAATATGCTATTATATAGCTCTATATGCCTGTATATAGCTCAATATAGCTGTATATAGGTATATATAGATGTCCATATATGGAATGCCTGAAACACCCCACACACATAACAAATTATTTCCATGTTAACAGAAACTCTCTAAGTACCATTTTTCCCAAGATATATCATTTTTATTAAAATCCAATATGGCCACCGGCAGCCATTTTGTTAGGAGACCGGAAATTTTACCGACGCTTTACATTCGTTAATACCTTTCAAACAAAAAAAAATTCATGAAATTCGGTCAAAATTTACTCGAGATATTGTCAAAATACACCACGTTCACTGTACTTCCGAGTAGCCAGATAAGAGCTCACTCCAAGAGACCTAGCTCACGCTCCGGAGAACATAATTTCATAATTCATAATTTCAATACCTATCTAATAAAGCTAAAACAGACGAAATATGTTCAAATGTGGCCAACCTACAAGCAAAAACTGCTTGCCGCCCTGTGCCTGTTCCACACCAAGGGGTCTAACTCACGAGTCGGTCATCCGATTTCCATAAACTTTTTTTTTGTCGATTAGTATTGTAAATACCTTTCATTTGACGTATCACTTACAAGTGTAACGTTTAAATGTCCGGATATATCTTCGAAAAACCGTAAAGCACTTATTGGGCCACAGCTCGGGAGGGGTCGATCCAAAACCACTCATCTTCAAACTTAGCCTGTCTTTTGACATTACCAAACGGGAAAAAAAAGAATTTTCAAAATCGGATGCGTTTTACTCAAGTTATCGTGCAGACAGACAGACGGACAGCCGAAAATTTTTTTATCACTGATTTGGCATCTCTAGACAACCACAATAGGTTTCCCCTTACTCAGGGAGTCCAATTCGACGTGTTACAAACGTATGCGTAAACCTATAAGACCCCAGTACTTCGTACGGGTCTAAAAACACCAAAGAAATCCTTGAAAATTCTAAAGTTGTAGAACTGGTAAAATGAGAGGTGATGCAACTTTGGGAACCAACATACCGCCAAAGTAATTCCAAAAGCTGAAAAACACATCACCTATCATCGTGCAGCACGATTTACACTCACTCTGAGTGGAGTGATCTAACTCATGATATCCAAAGAACTGATTGTCATCAAATTGTCCCGATTGGTGCTCTATACTTTCGTTAATTTATTCGAAAAAATTGAGCAGCTCTCCGAAATAATGACTGTGGAATATCCCTGCAAATCTGAAGTAGTTTGTTTGTTCAAGACAGATGCATCTTCCACAAACTTTTATTCCCTTGACTGTAAGTCAGGGTCTTCTGCCGGAAAATACCCTATAATGTTTGTTCCGAAGGTTGTATAAACTGTTGTGAAAAATGGAATTGTTTGTCCCAATATTTTGCTGGTAAACACGATAACTTGACCAACCAATTACTAATTTTATTTTCGACGCAGAATTGAATTCCTGAGGTTAAGTTCGAAGATGGGCTATGTGGGATTAAGGATCTGGAAGTTATTCCAGAAAAACAGTATTTTCCACTGTTGGAAATTCAATCAATCGAAAAAGTTTACTTTGATGGAATTTGATTTTGTCGGTGTAGTAGAGGTTCCACTTCAAACAAAAGACAATTGCATAATGCATTTTTTGACAAAGGTCTGAAAATTGGAGAATCGGTAAATATGGACTTCCAGAGTCTAATGCGAGATGAAGGCCAAAATTTTAGTGTCTCCCCTCCCCTCCCATCACTTCAAAGTTACCTGTGCAGAGGTAGGTTTGATGAATTATTGTGAAGTCGCCATGACTGCTACCATAGCTATATATAGCTCAAATGAAAGAGGAAAGTCCAAAGTTTTTTTTGAAACCCTTTAGTTTTCCGAATTTTCCATTTTCATGTGACTTTTCTGATCTTTTCCTCAATGTCAGAAAAAAAAGTTGAGTTTCAAAATGAGATAACTCGTTGGCGTTTTGGCGAATTAACATCTAAGGAGCGAATCTGGCATAGTCATAAATTTTCGTTACATGTAGCAATTTTCCGCATTTCCACCAAAAATAAATTTTTATTCTGATAGGAAAGTTGCTGTTATGATGTAAGAAGTTATTTCTGTTGTAAATGATGTTCCCATTTCCTCATCCAGAGATTCCACTAGTAAGAACTCTGGAATTTTACGACTTTTCTGTGTAAATTTTGAATGTGATTTGGGACTTTTAAAAGTTCTCCAGCTTAAAGTACCCAAAATTTCATGATTCCTCAATAACCTCTGACATCCTAGCTTATCATCTTGGTGGGATATAGTCAGTAACAGGGTTGGAAGTAACCCAGGTTTTTGGTTTTTTAAGGATTTCTCGAAGGAACTACATTTGTCAAGTTAAATGAGAAAGAATTTCAGACCAGTATAGTCCTGGCCTCTTATTTCCGCTACCAATTCTAGAACTGGAAGTTTGAAAGGTCTTCCTAGCGTTTTTTTTATTTCCTTCGTTACTTTTAGGATTATTCACCTGGTAGTGTACTAGTTCCTAAAATTCATTCACTCCACATGGTCCACCATTTTCCCAATTCTAGAACTTTAAAACTTTCTCGAATTTGAAGGGAAAACTCAGGTTTCTTGGACTCTCTTCTGAACTAAAAGGATGATTATGATAGTAGTTGGCTGGTTCCTGAAATTCCATCATTTGCAATGACGCAGATTTTTTTGGTAAAATTTTTGTTGTTTTTCAGTCAATTTTTTTGTTTGGTAAGAATTATTTGTCATCAGATGATGAGGAAAACTAAGCCAGCTTGTTTGAACTAATTGGGCGTAAAATTTAATCTTTGCGTAACAAAGCTGAAAGCGTCAACTCTAGCGATATCATTCGTTTTAGAAATCGTACTTCAAAGACTGCGACACACTTTTCTCGCAGAGATTTTTGTTGGGATTTGATTTTTCCAAGGCTGTATACTTTGGGGAGGTCACGCAGATACAGATACGCGGGTTACACACGTTACACACCACAGTTGATGATAAAATGGCCGATTTCATACAAAAATTCACCTACTCTGATGATTCTCGTCGTCTTGATGATGTGGTGAATTTTTTGTATATGTAAAGTCATCAGAAGTGGTGTGTTCCCGCGTATCTAATAAAATGGCGGTCTGCGTGACCTCCCCAAAGTATACAGCCTTGGATTTTTCTAACGAATCGATCATTTGATGATTTTATCCTAATTTCCTATTATATACGAACGGCATTAGATTTCATGCAAAAAAAACCGATAGATTACGAAAAGTCCTTGGTGCAGAAGAAACAACGTAATACCAATTAAATGAAACCGTTTATCTTGATCGTCAAAGTCATACGACACTTTCAATCCGGACGTAAAGGTATTTATCGCTGCATTACAGTTATGCAGATAAGAAAGCAGTTCTACGCGATATAAAAGTAAAAATACTTTACTATGCTGGTGCATGTAATAAGGCTATTACATGTATAGGCAATAGCTTTTACATCACTCGCATAGTAAAACGTTATACTACACACGGGAAATAAAGTGATATCTCGTATCATGATGAATAAAAGTACCTCGGGCTACCGCCCTCGGATACTTTTTCTCATCTGGATACGAGATATCACTTTACTTCCCTTGCATAGTAATGTACTATTTCATTGTCCGATATAATCACACCTGTAATTAATCAATATTAATACTGTGATTCTTGCGAAGAAAATTAAGAGTTATTTCGAAAGTCTTTAAATTAATCGTTGAAGTGCCGGTCTAAAAATAATGATCTGAATGATAACACGAGCCTACTACTCAAATGTGCAGCAGATTAGCCGTCAGTTATTTTCGGATTAGTTCAATCATTTTCAAGTGTTATTTACCACAACTTAAAGGTTTTAGATTGAGCTAATTGGATGTGGTTTTCCCGAAGAGAGAAATTTTATTTCGAGATTATGCACCAATATGGGTCAATAGAAGTTTGATTTCAACATTTTTCGATGCAGATAAACTTTAACGATGGATCGCGGACAAATCATTACGTAAATGTCGTTCGATACACTTAAAATGAACGTTGTTAAGTTCAGTAAAACTCTTTGCCCATCTGGTGCACCCGTTTTATCTTTCTTGTATATAAGTGGTTGTGATAAAAATATTTGTGTCATTAGTTGTGCGAGCCAAAAAAAAGTACTCTTCCAACCAAATTTTTGAAACCAGCAAAAACGTTATGGGTATTCGCGCCTTTACAATCTTGCAAACTCTTCTCGTCAATGTTGTCTTGAGTCAGAATGCCGTCGTCTTTAATCAAGGTAAAACAGACGCACAGATCCATTAATTTCATTCAGAGCTGATAGTTGAAGGTAGTGTAAAGATTGCAGAAGATTTTACACTGCGTAGTCGAACAGTTGTTTGATCATCATTCGTGCAATCTCTTAATAAATCAAAAATTTCGCTAATCCTATCCCCGGTTCTAAAAATACTCCCATCACTGTCGCGTGTTGGATGACCATGATCTGTCTTTGTTGCCGAAAAGCTCTAACGTGATCAAGAAACTTGAATCTTTTTCAATAAAGTCGAACACCATCGAAAACAGGATCAGTGTCATGCCATCCACTCGTTTACCGTTTGCTCAGGACAGACCAACTAGTGCCACCTTGGCCAGAACATCTGATTATACTGTTGAATCTCTCTCCGCACTTTTAAGGCATTTGAGGCCATTTCCATTTCCGTTTAAACTTAAGCCAGGAACCAGATCCTGGACATCATTTAAATGTTCTGTTCTTGTTGGATGTGTAGTCTTGGGCATTTGGGCTCTCAGGAAATCTTCTAAAAAATTTTGGTTTTTGATTCTGAATAGATTTTACTTACATTGGCTCATATCGATCATCAAACAGAATGCGTGGGATCGATGACAGAAATTTTGATGTTAGCGAATATTACGTCAGTCCAGGGGCGAACACAGTAAGTCAATAACAAAATTCCGATGGCAACTATGTCACGAAAATTCGTTGAAGGTAGCCTGGTCCACCGCCCAGCAATCATGCAGAATTCTTTTCGGAAGCAATTCGACCTTAGTCTCCATTGAAACCATAGAGGAATGGGAATTTCTGAAAATAATGCTCGAGCCTTATGGTCTTGGTGAGCTTGCACTATTCTGAAAATTATTCGATCTTTGACCACAGAAAACGTTCATTCCGATCAGGTGCGACCTATTGGAGCAGCGGAATGTATGACCTTGGATCGAGAGTGTGGCGATGGTCCTCAAATAATTTACCGGTTAGAGCTGATGCCCCATGGGATAATGGCCATCCAGCAAGTGTTCCGAACAGCATTCACAGGATATTAATATCGCACGTTAATCGATTTAACGCTTCATGGCGAACCATTCAAAATTCCCAACTGCATCGCTACATTTGCGAATTAAACCGACCACCAACAGACCCAGCGCCATGTGAAAATAATGACATGATTATTGTGCTCGATTCGTCTGCTAGCATTGGATCTCATAATTATAGACAAGCAAAACTTTTCGCTTCGAATCTATTCAGGAACGTTACTACATTGGACGATGATAGTCGCGTCGGCTTTTTGATCTATTCAGATACAGCTAGCGTCATAGTTCCTCTAAACAATACGCTTAGTCCTGACGAAATAACAAACGCTAAATTGAGTGCTCCATTCTTACGGGGTGACACTGCCACACATCTGGCAATTGATTTAGCACTTCAACAATTCAATACATTTCCTCGAATTGTGCCCCGAAATCTGATCGTAATAACAGATGGTGAATCTACTAATTCAACGTTAATTGCAACGTCTATAGCGACAGCGATTGGAATGGGAGTTCGACCCTTTGCAGTTGGAATTACACCATCAGCTAATCGGGAAGAGTTACTGATCATAGCTAACGGGAATAGTGATTATGTTTTCGGTAGCGACAAGTGTGATGGATTGGAAACGCTGGTCCGTTCACTTAGCCGAAAGATATGCTCCAGTAACTAGCAGCATATCAAACAATAGTTTTGTTAGTCGTGATTAACATATCCAAATAAACAAACAAAAAAATCAATAAATTAGTTAATTTGATCATTGTCTTCGAAAATCTTCATAAATACATCACAACCGTAGCGGTAGTGGAGGCTGTGACGCTAGTTCCTGCCATATCAACGAAACCAATAAAAACTTTCAAATTGATTGGCTTATGCCAAGTCGCAATTAGCATATGAACTAAACAGTTATACGTCTCCAAAATGCGATTGGTTGGCGAAATATCTGGTAAAATAAAAACAACTTGAGCTCACGAGTAAATAAACGAAAAAGTTATATGTCTCATTCGACGTGTTTCGAGGTTGATCTTTGATTTGTATTATTTGATTTATAGAACACACTAACAACCAGGCATGAGCGCCGACGGAGAAACCTCGGCGGCGGCTAGCTGAAAAAAAATTCTCGGCGGCGGCGAAAAAGTCGGCTTGAGCCGGCTTAAAACGGCTCGGCTGGAGGTTCCTTTTAACTTTTTTTTAAAATAAAAAGGTTTCGATAAATTCATGGAAAATGAACTAGTAAGCATGAAAATGAAATTGTACGGAAAGCGAAAATGTAGGTAGATTAGGTTGTTCAAAGTGCAAGTGGAACTGGTCTTGTTACAAGCAAGTCTCTAAGTCTAAGGTTCACTAACACGTCAAGTTTTATTGCCTCAAAACTTGAACTAAATGGAAAATCATGCTCCGGTACACTCATTTAACTCATTAAGAAAATGGTTTTCGAGAAGAAATCGAAAGCTCACGAAAATCAAGTAAAAATTGAAAAGAAAAAAAATCGAGAAAATTCGCAAAGATCGATAAAGTTTTCTCAAATTTGTGAATTAACTGATTGTGCGCCTTCGGCTCGTTCCGCAAAGGTCATACTTGCCATTCTGGAAAATTCATGAAAATTCAAGAAAATTTTCAAAATTTTCTTAATTTTGAAAAAAAAATTCAAAAAGTACTTGAGCTGCTTAGGATCAACAGGAATCTCGGTTTTCAAAATTATTTCACCCATTCACCTTTCGAAATCTTTATTTCATTTTCCAGCCGTTTCAAGCCGGCTTGAGCCGTGTTTTTGGCACCGGCTCGGCTGCGGCGCGGCTTGCTTAAAAATGGCCGGCGGCGGCTTGATCGGCGGCTTATTTTCGGCGGCGCTCATGCCTGCTAACAACCTTTTTACTACCAATAACGAATGCAGTCTATAGACCACGCGTAACGTGACTTCCGAAGCACGCCTCGAATTATGCAAATATATTCTCTGAGCAAAATTCCGTGCTCAAATGATAAATCTCGTCTGAATGTAGGCTAGACATATCTGCACACAACTTCACTGCATTCGGGCTACGTCATTCGAGTCATTCAGTGTGTACATCTTTAGGAATTTTAGGACGTTAGAACGATTTTTGTGATGGTTAGTGCATAACTCTCCTCAAATAATCGCTAGAAAAATTCCGTGTGGAATTATCTGACACGGAAATCGAACCCGAAGCTTTTTGGTGTAAGGTACGTAACGACCGAGCCATCCAGTCTTGCGATGTTGGGAAGCTACTCGTGGATCCATGTCGATTTAGATGAAGATTTCGAGTGAAAAGGTCCTTCTAGAATCTCTGGTATTCGGCATCCACGTTAACCTTTGCTACGTATTGCACGTGTCAAAGACAGAGAGATGATATTTTGGTGACTGGGACTTTTCTCTATCATCTCTCTGATCAAAGACTGTGTTTTTTCCTCAAAATCATTTCTTTTCAACGCGAAAATTTACACAATAACATTACGTGTATGTGTTACTTTTGTCTTAATGAAACATGACAATTGTAATTTACTTTACACTCTACACAGCACGAAAACATTGAATATTACGTATCAAACGTTATCGGTTCTCTCTCAGCAGACCTTGCAAACATGTCTAGGGACGGAAACGATGTTTTGCTTAATAATGGAAATGTACACGTATACTGCAATTTCGTGGTTTCAAACCAAGTGATGCAAATAACTATTGCATGAAATACTGTACCCCAAGTACATCCTTAATTGATTTTCTAATCGTATTCAATCTTGAATTATTACCACAAATATACAAATTAATTCAATTTTATCTCTTTGACGTTCGTTCTCATTCCTAATCATTTTAAACTTAAGATACGGTAATACCGTAACGGTATCATGAAAATGCATTCTTGAAGTGTGAGTCCTTACCAAAAGTGGACACCGGTCGTTTCTATTTTAAGAAAAAACGTTTTGAATACATTTCAAGATTATTGTCGATTTGTAAGACATTTATCTCAAGTAGCCAAAGTAAACTTATGGGGGATCGTCTGCAATTTTTTCTTTTTGAAGAGGATTGTGAATGGGTTTCAATTTTCGACATGACGATAAGGAATTTACAAATCTTGATCGATTTATAACAATAATTAACACGTTGTGGGCGAATGGATATTAATTAGGCATGTGATGGAGAATTTGTGATTTATTACATTTACCTGACGAGGAATGAGTAATTTTGCTTGTTAAAACAAAGAAGGTTTCACATATAGGTCCCATAAGAAAGTGATAAACTTATCAAAAGACGTCAAAACATTCTTTTATTTTAATTTCAAAACGGAACCGTTATGCGCTACTGATGAGGGATGATAAGAAGTGGGGCCTAATTATATTAGTCAGTGAGTGAAATTTGGAAAATAATGCCTGTTGCCGGTAACCATCAACCAAAATATTGCATTCTTCCTCGATTAGAATCAAGTTTTCGAAAATCGGTTTAGCCCCGGGTTTAGCGCTGCCCAAGTCCCATGGGCAATTTTTTTTTTTTTTTGAATAACGCCGAGATCATTAGTCCGATATTCTCCAGCTACGAACTTGAACCCAAAAATGTTATTCCTACGAGCTCGTCAAACAAAACCAAAAGTTCAAAAATTGGTTCCAGATTTACTCAAGTTATCGTGCCATCAAGCGTTATCGGTATTTCTGTATTTTCCGTTTTTTTTTCTAACGTTTCCATACATTTCACAATATTGATCAAAGTGAATTTGAAGACGTATTTCCTGACGATTCTCCTTAACAGGCAAAGGGAATGAATTTCCCGATAAAAAGAAGAATTTGCTTGGCCGAAAAAAAACCAATAATTTTGCTGTTTCGAATGAATAAATTAGAGATGCCAACACGTAGGTACCAAATTGAAAAATAACGATAATAAGGGAAAAAATTATTATATATTACACACTTGTCACGAAGAAGTCGAGGCTTGCCGAGACTGATAGTGACAGGTGTGTACTCTATTTTATCACATAAGCGAAAACGAGACAACAACATAGTACTAAAGTGTAATTTTTGAATTATTCTTCTATTTAAGTAATTTTGACATCCGAACATCGCGCGTATGTGATAAAGTATATTACTATACAAGGGAAGGAATTTGATTCGGGCTTTAGCCCGAGGCACTTCTACTCATCGTGATACAAAATATCAAATTATTTCCCGCGTATAGTATGACTTTTTCCTATACGAAGTAGGAAAGACTTTTCCCTAGGGACGGAAAGACTTTTCCCTAGGGACGGAAAGTCCATTTTCCTACCCTAGTAAAGGAATAGTTATTCGTTCAACAAGAAAATGCAATTTTCAAGTTTTTCCTGAGGTAAACGCAACGTTTATAACAACAAATTCTTCCGAAGTTCCAGCGGATGGGAGAAATTTATTGACGCATCTCGAAAACCCAAATTCGTTACCGTGTGATTCACAAGAGTGACTAGAATTGTCATTTACACAACAAGGGATAAAACGATGAAAAGTATAGTTTTCATATGAATTTTATTGATCCGAGGCGTAGCTGAGGTCAACAAACACACGAAAACGAGACTTCATTTTTATCACGAGTTCTGTAATGAATTTTACTTGCTTTTGACGCCTAAACCGATTCTCTTGTTTTCCCTAGGTGTGAAATAAGCCACTTTTGACTCTAGGGAAAACAAAGGCATGTAAATGGTCGTCGAAAGTAAGGTTCGGAACAGGTTACGTTTATCAGAAACTGACCTGAAATTATCTAATTATCTGAAACTTGTTTTGACCTGAACCTGATTCTAAAAATTTTGACCTGACCTGCATGGACCTGAAACTGAAAGTGTTAGTCAGGTCAGGTAAATCAGGTCAGGTTTCAGGTCGACCGTTGGAAGCTTTCAGGTATACCTGAAATCTGCCCTGAAAGTTTTCAGAAACTCAGTTTCAGGTCAGGTAATCTTGAAAAAAATTACCTGACCTGACCTGAATTTTCAGATCGCTGCAATTGTTGACCGCGGTCAACCTATTCCAAAACTTAGTATGAAACAGTGCTTGAATAAAATGTACGTGTGTTGACGCATGTGGCATGTAAATTTACTTTTCATCATCGAGGTTATAATAGACCACTTTCGATCCTAGGTAAAACAAAAGCTTTTAAAATATATTTTTTTATTTTATCAAAAACATTAAATTCCACTCGTTGACACTCAGCGTTTCTTCGATTCCAACAATCGTTCACAGTTCAAACGTAATCTATTTTGCGTAGCTATATCAAAATTTGAATTCTATTAACACCAACTCGCTTCACAAATGTTCTAATAAAACGTTACCTCACAAATGTACCGATGCAGTTGAGTGTCTGCTACGCTACGCCAATAAGCATCATATCGACTTAAGTGAAAGATTTGTATACGTTGCGAAAGGTTCGGCAACGGAATAGGTTGTCCTGCGCCCCACGGAGGATTGGACGGAATCGGTTGATTATTTATGGACCAAATCCATTCGTTTCGGAAAATATCGAATTTACCACTCGTCCAGAATGTTGAGGCTGGTGTATTGACGACAATATTTTAAGTTTCTATCTTCGACAAAATCAAATGCAGATTTCTTGATTTCATTACCAAATCCATAATTTTCGAGCAACACTTTAAGAAATTCCCATTCTTCCAGAGTCTCGATACCAACTAGACCACCATTCGGTCCCAATATAATACTGCAATCGTCAGCTGCGCTGGACCACACAGTCTGTGGATAGAGATGATAATAATGCAATCGAAATGTCGAACGGTAGCAATATCGAAGGACTCACCGGATTAATGCTGACGTAGTAGTCATTTTCGTCAAATCTTTGGTCAAATTGAGTGGAATTTTGTACAGATTTCAATGAGCCGATATAGACTAGACCTTTCATTGAATGTTCGAAGCAAATTAATTAAGATCAAGGACACTTTGGAATTTCTAAATTTACCTTTCTCTGCGAAAGAACTCTGCAATACGTCTGCAGTTACCACAAATATAATTTGCAACAAGAAAATGAAGAGTTTGTTCATTTTCTGCGTTTTGTTAGAGTTTCCTAAAATAAATGAACCAAAAACTCGATTTCGACTAAGTCGTTTTATGACTCAAATGATTAGAATTCGTTCGAACAGTGAAATTTTAACGGTCGTTGTTATCATTCGAAACAGATAGAGATTAAACATACGATAGTCGGTTACAACATTGGTCAAGTAATTGAGTTATTTATGATTACAATTGACAAAATAACAGTTGTGAGCTGGGCTCGCTTCACAGTGATTCATGAATTGTAATGCATGACATTCACAGCATCCAATGTAATCTTCCTCTGTGGCATCCAAAGTAAATAAACACTTTAATTAACGCTCAGCGGATCACTAACATTATGGATCACAAGTTTCAAAGTCAAGAAGTCACCTGAAAGTTGGCATTCATAATTTATCTAATCCGCTGAAGCAGGCATGAGCGCCGCCGAAAATAAGCCGCCGATCAAGCCGCCGCCGGCCATTTTTGAGCAAGCCGCGCCGCAGCCGAGCCGGTGTCAAAAACACGGCTCAAGCCGGCTTGAAACGGCTGGAAAATGAAATAAAGATTTCGAAAGGTGAATGGGTGGAATAATTTTGAAAACCGAGATTCCTGTTGATCCTAAGCAGCTCAAGTACTTTTTGAATTTTTTTTTTCAAAATTAAGAAAATTTTGAAAATTTTCTTGAATTTTCATGAATTTTCCAGAATGGTATATTACGTCCTCGCTTCTAAGTTTGTTGTTTTGGCAAGTATGACCTTTGCGGAACGAGCCGAAGGCGCACAATCAGTTAATTCACAAATTTGAGAAAACTTTATCGATCTTTGCGAATTTTCTCGATTTTTTTTCTTTTCAATTTTTACTTGATTTTCGTGAGCTTTCGATTTCTTCTCGAAAACCATTTTCTTAATGAGTTAAATGAGTGTACCGGAGCATGATTTTCCATTCAGTTCAAGTTTTGAGGCAATAAAACTTGACGTGTTAGTGAACCTTAGACTTAGAGACTTGCTTGTAACAAGACCAGTTCCACTTGCACTTTGAACAACCTAATCTACCTACATTTTCGCTTTCCGTTCCGTACAATTTCATTTTCATGCTTACTAGTTCATTTTCCATGAATTTATCTAAACGTTTTTATTTTGAAAAAAAGTTAAAAGGAACCTCCAGCCGAGCCGTTTTAAGCCGGCTCAAGCCGATTTTTTCGCCGCCTCCGAGAAATTTTTTTCGGCTCATGCCTGCGCTGAAGGTTTGCATCAAAGTATATTAAAACTGACGGTGATGCAAACCCTCAGCGGATCAGAGAAATTACGGATCCCGAACTTCAGGTGAATTCATTTTTGTAATGTTGGCATTTTCTTGTGACTAAAGTTGTTGCTTCTACTAAGTTTGTATAGACTGTTTTGATCAGAGCGAGAAAACCGAAGACTAGTTAATTATAACTTGCCTCGGGGTACTTGTCAAAGTATTTGCTTCTCTTTCAACATGTTACGTTGAGAGCGAGAGCACCGAATACCAGTTCATTATAAGCAAAGTATATACACACTGAAGGTACCGCAGATCCGCAAAATCACGCGGATCCCTACTTTCGGGTGAATAACTTTCATAACGTTGGACACAAGTTAAATCGAGTAAAATTCACTTTGTTAGGTTGCATCTCAATACTTAACACAGAAAATCTTATACTGAGCAACGCAGTTCTGACAACATTATTACGCCAAACAACACAGATGCAACATTATAAGGACACCATTTTGTAATAATCAAGTTTCTTCCATTTTAAAAATGTCTTTAAACATGGTTATTGCAAAATGCTGCTGTAAAACTTATATTCACCCGAAAGTCGGGATCCGTATTTCTTGCTTTTCCCTGAGGGTCTGCGGTACCTTCAGTGTTTATATACTTTGATTATAAGTTGTCTTGGGGTACTTGTCAAAATATTTCTTTCTGTTTCATCATAACACTCTATGGAATCGAATTCACCTCTCACATTTGTTGCAACTTGACGCAACAAGTTCATAAAATATTACGTGCAATCTGTTTATGTTTACCTTTTTTCTCGTTAATGAAACGCGTGCGCACCAATACCCTCTCTAGCAAACAAAGTAGGAACATTAGAGGGTGCACTGAAAATAAAATCTACCAATTTTACCACAGAAAATGTTTCAATTAAAAAAAAATAAATGAAGTAAGAGCAGCAATGTCCTTAATTGTGTTGATAATACACTCGCGGAATTTTGAAAACCGACACACTTTCATTATCGTGGTTTACCGGTTTTTTGTGCATTTTGCATGTATTTTTATATGGCGAAATCAGAAACTCAAGTAAAACACAGAAACAGAAAATGTGTCGGTTTTCAAAATTCCGTGGTTGTATTACAAAAAAGTCAGTGTCAAATTTTTTCAAAATAAGGTGGTATTTTGACTGCGTTAAAACGAAGTTTGGTTGCTAGAGAGGTTATTGGTGCAACACAACGAAACTAAATTCACCTGTTGAACTGGTCCACGCTAAAGTGAACATTACATGGTAGTTTGTTCAGCATGTAATGTATTATTTTCGCGAAAGGCAAACTACTGTGTAATGCTCAACTTTCGCAGGGGGCAGGCAACTAAATATTTCGATGATACTTGAGTTTAAATTTGTGTGCGGCAATCTTTACTTTTGACTATTATCAGTATTTAAATGCATATAAATCACAGCGGTTAGCTTTGCGTTAAATTATACTTGTATCGTAAGTAGAAATTGGAAGACGAAAAACAAAAAGCTATCGCTGATCGTGAAGCCTGCAATTCTGTTTTTGTATATAGAAAAGTTGCAGTAGCTCAGTTATTTCTGTATTTTTTGAAGAGTTATAAATTCTCACCTTTGCATTATATGCTGAGAGTCTTCGCTCGCTCTCTCTGCGTGTGCGTGCCTCTCTCTCTAAATAATAGATTGATAGAGAAGTACAATCGAATCGTTTTCAAATGTTTACTTTCTCATACTCATAACTTAAACGATTCAAAGCAAAGCGCGCGTAATGATAGCTATTGTAATTTTGTTGTCGCTTATTCTCGCAACGAGTAGGAGTACTATATTCGCAACTGGTGACGAGAATGCCGGAAAAGGTATGGTAAACGGGATATAAGATTTTCGTTGACAATCAATTTTACAAAATGCGACTAGGATTCATTTACATCGGATCATTCCCGTCTGCGACACAGAATTTCGACGTGAACCGATATTACGTTAGTGGCAATCCTGTGAGTCAACGAAAAGGAGGAATTCGAAGAAGCGATTCATTAACCAATTTGAACATTATGTCTTGTAGACTATATGGTCAGCGGCAGAACTAGATTGCTATAATATGTTTGGACGGAACGGTGGATTACTTGCTATAGATACCATTGCCGAATGGGAATTTCTGAGAGTGGCCCTTGAAACATTCGGATTTGGTGCGAAACTCACCTATGCATCAATTGGGTGACCTTTACTGATTTTTATTGTATCATCATCCAGGCACAACATATTGGACAAGTGGCATGTATGATCATACAACATCGGTGTGGCGATGGTCATCGAACCAGCAACCAATACCACCGTATCCGCCATGGGGAGCAGGTTTTCCGAGCGGTCCAATACCAGCTCATCGGATACTCATTTATCACACCAATCGATATGATACGTTTTGGCAAACTGTGGGGGACACGCAGACTCATCGGTACATTTGCGAGGTAGGTTTTCGATCATATTTTACAGTTATTTTTGATATGATCGAATGTTGATTTTCTAGTTACAAACTTCAGTATGTTAAGGGAACGGTATTTGTACAGCAGTGTTCGCTCCACATTTGACCGGTTTTCTTTGTATGATTTGATTGTGTGAAAAATAAAATTTGTAAGAAATTTTTTGCTGATTTTCCATTTCAATGAAAATAATCCCAAGTCCAAAGTCAGACATAGCGGGCTCAAACTCACAGTGTTCGTTTTTTTTTCCTTCAAACTATCATTTAGTGCAGCTGCCAGGACAATTTTCAAAAAGTTCTTCGTTTTCAAACCTCGTCATATTTTTACCGATAAATATCAGGCCTGAAATACTTCTTTGTTCAAAGAGGGAATAAGAAAAGTTGGAAATTTTGGGTGTTGCTTTTGGCCAGAGAGTAGCGAGGGCCAAAATTCTCCCGACAAAATGCAGTTTCCAACTTTTTGCCAAGTTACACACAACGTTTTTCACAAAACGGCTATTCCATGAGAAAATTGCGTTTTCACAACGCAGGCGATAAAATAGTCATTTTCTCCACTCCGCTGAAACTTTTTCGAAAGCCTTTTTGTAAAAAAAAACGTTGTGTTTAACTTGGAAAAAATTTGGCAATTGAATTTTTTCTAGTGAATTGTGGCCCTCGCCCCTCTCCAGTGGTGAGAAAATAGAACTTTTCTGACTCGAACTGTCACTTTGTTTATTGTTTCGAAAATGGTATGGCGAAGAGATGTTTTCGTATCTCTCGGTAAACAAATAACTATTTTGAGATCGTGCTTTTCACTCACTACAAAATTTTATCAAACTGTTTACAAACTTGATTTAAAACGTTTCTACTTTAAATATGCCAAATCTACCACCACCAACCACAACAAATAATTGGAAATGAGATGGCCGAATTTCATATTTATTTAACAAAAAGAAGTGATTATGGTACACAACACACGACAACGAGTACACATTCCTTAAGCTTGATATCCACTTCCCGTGAGAGAGACAAAATTCTTTTTTTTAAATTTTTGCTTTGCTTACTTGACAGCTTGCTCTCTCACGCAACGTGCTACTGGTAATTATATTTCACCAAAGTAATTTGGATACTATTAAAATTTGAATTGGTAACAGTGGACTGTAATTCCACAAATTTTTCAGAGATTTTTCAGCCACTGGATCGTATGCTATTTTTCAGTCATTTTTCAACCATTTTGTACGATTTATTAAAAAATCCTTATTTTCCTTATTTTTCGCAAATTTCATCGACGGAAATCAAAATTAAGAAAAAAAATCGATGCGCGGCAAAAATGACAATTTTTATTATTTAACACAAAGAACTCTAATAAAAAGGTAACATTTGGTATCGTAGCTCATGATCGTTCCAACAAGACTGGTTTAACATTATATTTTTGTGGTTCCACACCACCTATCGGCTCGAGAGTCTCGAGTAGAACTATTTGATTTAACATATAAATCACCCTTAACATTGTCTCATACATGCGTCCTTATTACAAACAATTCAAGGTTTTAGCCTTATTTACACTTACTTCTTTCAAATTTATACTTTTATACTTTCACCAATTTATCATTTTTTCTAAATTCGAACGGGATAACAAACAACAGCTTTTGCAGTTAACGAGATCAAAATCTAATCCAGCAAGTTTTTAAACTTGAGGGTGGGGTCAAGTAAGAATTCATGCCGGAAGTACGTCTTAAATTTCAAAAATGTTGTCGCATCGAAAACTAATTGAAAACTGCCACCCTACAAAAACGATAGGTACGTCAAAATAAACAGTGATGCGCTATATTTTGAATTTTGAAGCGCACTTACAGTGATAATTAGTAAAGCTAAGATTTGCTTAGAATCTAATTCAAGCCTTAAACGCGCTCAAAATATTCAAATTTGCATCGTGCGTGATAAAAGTGAATTTTACGATTCAACTTTACAAAAACGATACGTCAAAATAAACAATAATGCGTTTTATTTTAAAGGTGAGGCGGACTTCCGATGTTAATTGCTGTATCTTAGAATAATTTCGATTTTTATAGAAAAATTTCTCCTCATTTTTCCTTAATTTCAACTAACAATTTCCTTATTTCTCCTTATTTTTGTGCTAAAACCACCTTAATTCCTTAATAAGGAGTCCAAATTTAAAGTGAGAGGCCTGTTTATTATAGGATACGATGGGTAAGGAAGCAATCTTTCCTTGGTTAAGCCGCTAATTGTCCTGTTGTTTTTAAACTTTCAGCGATGAATCGTCGAATCTGTCACATTTTTATCTTAATACCAAAATTGTAACTTAGCCTTGGTCCAAATAATTTCTAAGAAAAATACCGTTGTGCTGACAATCCAACCATAAACAATGATAGTTGGAAATTCGAGGCCGTCATCTGTCTTTTGACTTTTTGCTATGTCACGGTTGACAAGCAGGAGTTGCTTTTCTACCTTTTCAAAATTGTTCTTCCACCATCGGTGTAACAATCCTGAGCTGTGTGTCCAGTGAACAAATTCGTTTAATCTATCAAAAAACACTAACGTTGGTGATACCGGAAATGTATTAAGTGAACGGAACACCGTTACACCAGTGTCGTAAAATCCCTTTACGTTCAACCGCCGTTGAATCTTCGAAAGCACAACGAAATCACGATCACTCATCAAATATGATGTCGACGTATCTAGCGCAAGATATTGCGCTAACAATCTCTGACCTTCCACTACAACAACTTTGTTGGTCCAGTCTTCAAACGTTGTTCGATAAGTTACCCTTTCAAGAACTGCATCTACCATCTCCGGTGAAGCTGAAATAGTTAGTGGTGAATTGTAAATGTCGGCAATCGTTCTCAGCTGAGGCTGCAGAACCGGTTTTGTCAGATAGCTTTGCAAATTGGAGAGATATCCATTGACTATAACAAATCCTACGAAAGTTAGTGGTCCAATGAGAAACACCTCGGCGTGAGAGAGTCGCTGATATTTTATGTAGCTGTTGTCATTAACGAGAAGGTTCAAAACATCCTTCAAACTTTGAAAAAATAAAATTTTGCTCCCTTTGATGTAGCGACAAACACACAACATTAATACGGTTGCGACTACTAGACTGGTAGAATAGCCAAAAAATTCGGTCGAAGCGAACGTTTGAACATAAGCGTAGAATCCGGAATATGGTTGTGCCTCTGGTACAATAACATTTATGCATACCACCGCAATTGGGTACATACAAAATCCACCAGTTGATTTGTCAGAGAATGGAAAGAGAGCAGGAAAAACGTCAATTCCGTTGTGGAAATATTCCGCAGCGGTTTCGTAACTAACATTCTCGACAATTGTAAATGTCGCGTTCATCGTGTGAAGAGCTGACAACCAGAATCGTTCGAAAAAAACAAATGGAAACGGAGCCACTTGGAACCTGTGTTGATGATAATTGGAGTCTAAGCTCGGAAAGAACTCCTCGCACGTTGTTCTTCTTGTCACGTTTATCACTTCAAAATTCCCAAACGAATGAAAAGTGAACACATTGAACGAACGTCAGCTATTTGTGTGCGTCGTAACAAATACATTAACAACCGAATGCTCCCTGAACCACAGAAAATGGCTGCGTACATCGTCCACTGAAGTGATATTTTGAAAGAAAATTCCAATCTTCATGTTCGTGCTGAGCCGTTGAATGTCCCTGATCTGTTTCAGTAAATTCAAGTTCCTATCGACGGTCGAACTCTCCGGAACAGCAATCATGAAAGTGTTTTTACTTTGTATCATTCGCAGGCTTTCCAAACCCGTTACACTTACATTAGCAGTCTCGAAAATGAATAAACTTTTCGGTTGGGTTCCATTTCTCACAAATCGATTGATTTCTACTGATGAGTCCGCTAAGAAGATATTGTGATCGAAGCTGAAACAGTTGTTTAAATCGTCGATCAGCCCCACTTCTTGAGATGTGATAGTGAACACGCTGAGAATTGCTTGAATTTCCATGGTTCTTGAATGAGATTTTACGTGTCACTAAAATCAGTTGTTGCCGTTGTCAAATCACTTCAATCGAATTATTTTGTACATTGTTTGTTGAACGATTGAAATATCCGAACGCTAACTTATTCATTAAATCGATTAATTAATTGGTTGACGACTAAACAATAATAGTGTTCACACGCTTTGAAGCATACTTTTCATTATATTATGGATAAAATTTATAGAAACTCTAAAAGGGGCTGTCTCTGTCGGCAACAAATTCGTCTTTACTATTGCTAAACAAACTCATGAACTGGCCTTATTGTCTCTGTCAATTTATAATTAAATTAGACCTTCCCACGACAGAGTAAAGTTAACCAGGCAGTAGCGCTGATTTGACTAGGAACCTGAATAATCTAGTAGCCCGTTTTTTGCGAATAAAATTTTTCAATTTATGTCAGTGTTCATTTGAGATCATTTTCATACAGTGTGTTTTAGGTCCCTTGTTTGACGTTTCGAAAATGAACCGCTCCTGCCTGGTTTATTTTAATCTGCCGTGGACCTTCCGAATCTTGACAATAAATACCTAACTATAATCAGTGACAATACCCTCTCTAGTAACCAAACTAGGAAAATTAGAGTGGTAAAACTGTACAGTGTATTCTGTCCATAGAGTTATACTCTATGATTCTGTGATTGAAATTTTACACTTTCAAAAATAAATTAAATGAAGTATGAGCAACGATGTTACCCTTTTCGGTGTTCGAAAATGAATAGTTTGTGATTGTGACGTGTTTTTTTGTGTGTTGTTCCGTTATTTTGGTGTACAAAAATGTAATAAAGTTTTAAATTTGTCTTTTTCGTGTGATATCGATATTGCTTTGAAAAAGAGCGCGGCACGGCAACTCTATTACAAAAACAAATCAGTGTCACATTTGTTAAAATAAGATGGCATTTTGAATTTTGACTGCGTCAAAACGAAGTTTGGTTGCTAGTGAGGGTATTGGCAGTGACCATATTTCAGGAGGGTATACCTTGTGTGGCGCCGCAATTTCCAATACAAAAAACTGTTATTATTAAGTATGTATCGTATCAATAATGATCTTACTGTTGTTAGAGTAATGGTAGCTTCACCGTGTCGGTCAGCATTAAATCTAATACTGTTCCATTTGTAATTTTGAAAATTCCCAACGAATGAAAAGTGAACACATTGAACGAACGTCAGCTATTTGTGTACGTCGCAACGAATACATAAGAGCTCGTTCAGGAACTCTTCGTTAAGTTTCACGGATGAGAATTTTGACACTTCTTTCATATAAAATATGTCAAAATCTTCACTTTGGGTAACGAATTTTTAGTTGCTGAACGAGCCCTAAAGATGCATCAGTACTTTTTCATACCACAAAACCAGAAAAAACGACCCGAAAACTGTCGATATATGTCTTAGGAAGTCATATAAAATGATTCGAATATGCTTCAGAAAGGTAATTTGGACTTTCGCCGTTGGAATTTCGGTCTTACATTTTCCAGAAATTAATCAAATTTTAAATGATATTGTCATACCCTCCTAACACATTTTCACTGACTATAATGTGATCTGTGTTCAATAAAACAGGTAATCAGATATTATAGATAGAGGTAGGTTATAGTTACGTATGCATTTAGGCTGTAAGTGGTAAATTAACTAATGTTATGCTTACACGCAATAAAATTATTACGAATTTAAATAATGAATCTCTAGGGAATCGATTGACAATTGATAGATCGATTCAATGCGTAAAATATAGTTCGTAGTTGATTGGAAAATTTTTCTTTTGTATAGATCGCGCTCAAAGCAACGAATTCTCAACCTCATAGATCTTTTCAGTTGGCAAAACTAATGACAGTACTCTGTTCACTTTCACTATTTTGTGTAGTGCTAACTACTTACAGCCAACATCACAAAAGCGGAATATTTTTTTAAATTCCTGAGAAATTCGACAAATTTTAGCATTTTTGGAATAATTTAATGATTTTACTTTGCTTAACTTCAAATATAAACGTTTCCCGGTTACTTCAAGTTGTTCAATACACTTTTTAGTAAGAATTTTCAGTTTATTCGTTTTCTTAAACGAGATTTAAAAATTATCACGTTTCGTGAAGTTTGCTGTTAGTTAGTTAGCACACAAATTTTGGCATACAATCGCACTGCTAGTGGTCAAAATTTTGATCTATATCATATCCCCAGAGCAAGGTAAATATAGTGAGGATGTAATGCCATTCAGACGCGTGGCCTAGCACACATTTACTTGTATTTCACAAAAATATTTTCGCTATCTCACAACAGATGGTGCGACTTTCTATTCCATTTTTTGCTTTCAATGAAGGGATGAGATGGAGATTGAATCAAACTTTCGTGCCACCGCACATCAGATTCGATTATATATGGCATTACCTCCTCGCTATATTCAAGGTTCTGAAAGAACAGGTTAAGACACATCTGAGTTGATCACGAAGGCGGCTGACACACAAATTTTGACAAATAGATGATATTTATTGAACATACTCATTACAGATTGTTTGAAATGTCAACCTGTCAAAATTTGTGTGTCAGCCGCCTTCGTGGGTGTCTTAACCTGTTCTTTCAGAACCTTGACTATATTTACCTTGCCCCAGAGAACTTTGGTTCACTTTAGAGTAAAATCTTGTAAAATAAATCAGATAGACGCTAATATGACGGCTGGGACGCCGCGCCGTTTCGACTCGACCATTTTTTCAAAATGTTGAATGATATGCGACCAATTTACCAACACAAATTTTAAGATTATTTTCAACACCAATTTCAATGAAATAAATTGCACCTTCCATCCTTCCATCAGAATGAACGTAAAATAATTTTTTTTGTAAATTTTTACCTCGGTGATATAGTGACTAACGCTAGTCATTACGCAGCTCTACAGTCGGTTATGGTGCTGGTCGTCATTTCCATGCAATAGTGCGGAACGAATTGAAGATAATTTTGATCTTCCTTTCTCAACATTGTGCCCAGATCGGGAAATGAACAGTAGATTCAACTTTGTTGAACTTTACCAAACTCTTTATTACACAGTATCAACTACAAGGACAAACAACAATGCATTGTAACATAGAGATCGTTTTCCTGATATGGACTAGAAGTGACACAATCTTTTCTTAGGTCTAATTCTTATAACAAAACTTGAAACTGAACTCAGCTTTAATCAGGAAACGACCTTCAAATCAAAAGCGTGATAAAAATTAGATTTTCCGATAATCGATTTCGATTACAGCTCAATGCTCAGATAGGTTTAAGTGTCCAAGACCGACCATAGCTTAGGCATCTGACTAGCAACCCCATATAAGTTGTTCACAAAATTACCATTGAAAATTCTAACACAATTATCAGAAGACTTTGGTTTGGATCAAACTGACACGCGAGTATTAGTGCTAGAAGCAGTGCTATGAAAAAAAAAAGATTTTGTAACAGCAATGCAAACATTTGCTTGATCCACTGTCCAGTTTCAGTACTCTATTGAGAGTAGCACTTATGCTTGAAGTGTGTATACAATACAAGCAATCCTATCCTAAGCTCTTATCACTAAAGCCTCCAAATTTGACACCTGTCAATTTAGTTCTCATGCTGTAATTGCTGACCAGTGCTGTAATTTCATCGAAGAAAACTATTGAAACCAGGAAAGAATGCGAAGTGAGAATATTGCAACAATTCGGCACATCCGGAATTCGGCACAAAATTTAAAACTTATATAAAAAACGTGGCTTTGCTCTAGTCCACACAATTTCAATGACAAGTACAATTGCACTCACAAACCAACCATATGCAATGAACATGGGAAATTCGAACTCATCAGTTGCCAGGAGCTTTCTTACTTTGTTACGGTTGATTGCCAGAGCGAATGTTTCTACTTTGTGAGAAACTTCTCTCAACCATTGTTGTTGCAATCCAGAGCTTTGAGTCCAGTCAATAATTTCGTTTAATTTGTCGAAAAACATAAATTTTGGCGATACCGGAAAAACACACAGTGAGGTTGTCACTGTTATACCGGTATCGTAAAAACCTCTTATGTTCAGCTGTCTCTGAACCCTAGACAGCATATCGAAATCATCATAAGTCATCACATATATCGTCGATGTATCGAACTTGAAATAGAGACTCATCAACCTCTGGTCTTCAATTACACTAATTCTATTTGTCCAGTCCTCATACGTTGTTCGATAAGTTAATCTTTCATGAAGTGCATCTTCGATGTATGGTAGGGCTGCAATAGTGAACGGAGAATTGTAAATGTCGGCAACCGTTCTGAGCTGAGGCTGTACAGCTGGTTTTGTCATATAGCTTTGCAGATTAGACAGATATCCATTAACTAGAACAAATCCTGCAAAAGTTAGTGGTCCAATTAGAAATATCTCGGCACGAGAAAGTCGCTGATAGTTTATGGAACTGTTATCATTGATCAGGAGGTTCATAACATCGATCAAACTTCGAACGAATAAGAAATGTCTCGCCTTGATGTAGCGACAAACACTCAGCATTAATACGATTGCAACGAGTGCTCCAGCACAATAACCGAAGAACTCGTTCGTTGTTAGCACAAGAAGATAAGCGTAGAAACCGGAATATGGTTCTGCTTCGGGAACAACAATAATTTGTTGCAACATGACGGCCGGATTTGTACGAAATTTAGTATTTAGAATGGGTGTAACGAATGTGGGGATAATGTCAATTCCTCTGTCGAAATACTCCGAGATGGATTCAAAGTTAACATTATCTATCTTAAATGTTGCATTCAGTACGTGGAACGCTGACAGCCAAAATCGTTCGAACAGAACGCTTGGAAACGGAGCCACTCGGAATTTGTGTTGATGATGATTGAAGTCTAGATTCGGAAAGAGATCTTCGCACTTCTTTCTGCTTGTCACGTTCATCACTTCAAACTCGCCAAACGAATGAAAAGTCAAAATGTTTAACAAGCAATCAGTGTGGGGTTGAGCCACCGCAAACACATTTGCAATAAACTGATTTCTGAACCACAGAAAATGGCTGCGTACATCGTCCACTGAAGTGATAGTTTGAAAGAAAATTCCAATCTTCATGTTGGTGATGAGACCTTGAATAGTCTTAATCAGTATCAGTAACTGAACGTTCCTTTTGAACGACGAACTATCCGGTACAACAGCCATGAAAGTATTTTTACTGTGTATCGTTCGCAGGCGTTCCAAACCTTTGACGCTTCCAGTAGCACTATCGAAAATGAATAAACTTTTCGGTTGGGTTCCATTTCCCACAAATTGAGTGATATCAACTGATGAGTCCGCCAAGATGATATTGTGATCGAAGCTGAAGCAATTGTTTAACTCGTCGATGAGTCTGGCTTCTTCGGAAATAAGAGTCAGCATGTTGAGGACTGCTTGAATTTTCATAGTTTCTGGATGAAGTTTCACTTCTCTCTGTTATTTTACAATGTTGATGTGAAATACATTGTCGAAAATATAATTAAAATCGAAGGGCACTCTGACATTATATATTTACCCTGTCAATTAAGAATAGTCAGGTCGTCTAATTAGTAATGGAGTACATAACAGTGACGTGACTGACCAATAAAGTCATAAATGTCAGAAAGCGAACTGAGAACCGGAAGTACGTCAATTCGAAGGTTACATAGGTAGCGTTTTCGATCGTAACCGACCGACGCATTCATCGAATATTGATCCAAAATTGTTCGTAAAAGACACTTGTGAGTGAGACATGTTGAATATCTCTGATCTGTCACAGTAAATTCACGGTTCTATCAAATGATGAACTTTCCGGAACGACAATCATGAAGGGATTATTGCAGACGACTTGTGAAACTACTGTTAGCACTCTCGAAAATGAGTAAACATTTCGGTTGGGTTCCATTTCTCACATATTATATAGAGTGTTCCATTTCGGAGATGGTTCAAGTTTGTCCCACGGCATCTTCATATAAAAAATACCGAAAGTGAACACGTAACTCATTTTTTGTATGATGCGTATGATGTCCCACGGCATAAAAATGAACTATATCCGAAATGGAAGGCCCTATTGATTGATATCTACTGATGAATCCACCAAGATGACATTGTTGTCGGACTGGAAACATTTGTTTTAATCGTCGACACGTCGTCGGGCCTCTTCAGAAGGAAGTGTTAGCTCAGCCTCAGGACTGCTTGAAATTCCATCATGTAAAAGATTTTAACTTAAAGTTTGACTGCTCAATGTGTGAAGTTGTTTGCTATGTTACAATATCGAGTCGAGGTGAGCCGTCAGTTTTACGGTTTTGCATAAAAAATAGTCAGGTCATCAGGGGTCGTTACAAACAAACAATCTTAACCATAGAGTTATACTCTAGAGTTGGCAAGATGACGCTTTTCTATGGAAATGCAACCTAAAATCCGTCGTGGATTTGCCCGTTGCATATGCGACGTATAATCCGACGAATTTGCTCGAGTGCTCGTTGATTGTTTCCATTCTGTTGTCTGATTCTTTTGGAAAGTTTTGCCGTTGTGCTGTTACCATCCCACCCTGTAGAACACTAGATTTGTTTTACTCTATCAATCTTTTCGCTCTGCAATTACAGAGTTGAACTGTCAGATCGTTGATACTTGGGAAATTTCTGGTGTTGTCGTTGTCAATCAAATGAAGATTGTCAGTCGAAACAGCAATTCATTCACTTAACGTGAGCCCTGGGTAAGGGAAGACTCTGTTTGTTCATATTTTTATTTTATTTTTTAGTCTAATTTTGACAGGCATTTCAGCTATGGAATGAAGATGAGAGAAGCCAGCTCGCTGTGATTCACTTCAGGTTATCTCCCGTAGCAGAGAACATACAAACTTGACCCCTCTCCTTAGAACAAAATGACAAATTAAAATGTAAAATCATCTCTTGAATGTGTGTGTGTCGTTTTCGTGTACAGATAGCAACATAACTTAAATTTGACCACAGCCCTGCTACTAGCATGAACATATAAAATATTTGAAGGCTGATGAAATCACAGTAGGCACTGCGTTTCTGTTGTACAGATAGATGACTTGCTTTCGTTGTATGAGTTAAAACATACAATACAAACAATCCGAAGCGGTAGCTCGTATCACTAAAGCCTCCAAATTTGACACTTGTCAATTCAGTGGTCATGCTGTGATTTGACATAATTCAAATTACCTTATATTTATGCACAATGTTATTTATGTTACATTGGGTCAATTTTTTGATTGCTGAAAGTGAACACACTCATAAAATTACCAACCTGACTAAAAGCAAATCGTTTGATCATAGGGTAGGTGGTATTACGTATAGTAAACATTCAGGCTGCAACTAGTAATTTAACTGAAGTTTTAATTACAATGACACCAAATTACGTTTAAACGAATTTAAAAATTCGAAATCGAGGCGTAGGAAAAAAAGTCGAAGCTTGGCTGATTTACATTATTTCGATATAAATACAAAACGGATGGAAACACATATAATATATATATATACTTACAGCGACAATGAATGTTTAAAAACAATACCCTCTCTAGCAAGCAAACTTCGTTTTGGCGCTGTCAAAATACCATCTTAATCATTTATTTGCAGAATCATCCACTGTTGACTAAGTTCTAATTTTACATGAAAAAAGTAAAGGTGACGTTGCATTTTAACCACTTTAATGTAGTTAGGTTGCTAGAGAGGCTATTGATAAAAACCGTCATTAGATTGACATAAATTGTGAGTGTGTTGTAGATAAATTAACCGATCATTAGTACCTTGTCTCCATTTCGTACAATCGGTATCCGCAGTCTCAACTGTTCGAAAACTGTAATATCATTTCAAACTGGAACACTCTATGTACTACACGACCAATCAATACTGCAATTATCACAGCGAAATCTCAAACGTATAATAACCGAAATTAGCTTAGAAATTCTGCTTTCCTTTAATTCTATACCAAATATTGCGAACCCACAAATTCTACTGCCGCAAATAAATATTGTTAGAGGTTTCGTACATGCCATGCACACTTTTTGTATATGACTATGACACGCATACATTGACTCTATCAGGCTACGTTACACAAGGTTCTGAAAGAACAGGCTAAGACAAGTCTGAGTTGATCACAAAGAAAAGAAAATTTTTATGTCAAGTTAACATCTCAAAAAATCTGTAAAGAGTCTGTACAATAAAAAGCATCTAATTGTCAAAATTTGTGTGTCACTCGCCCCCGTGGGTGTCTTAACCTGTTCTTTCAGTACCTTGACGTAACAGACGGCTTACACACATTTCATGCTTCTTGTGATCCACTGGATCCACTGAAGGATTACATTACCTGCAGTGTTTAAATACTTGAAAACGGTAAAGATAGTCGTTACACTTACTAGTATAAATAGAAAGAGATACGCTAAGAGTGTTATCATTAGAGCGAGAAAACCGAGAACCATTTAATTGTAACTTGCCTTGGGGTACCTACTTGTCAAAGTATTTGCTTCTCTTTCAACATGTTATGATGTCTACCTCTATGGATGTGAGTGAGAAGACCGAAGACCAGTTTATTTTATAGCTTGCCTTGTCAAAATATGTCTTTCGCTTTTATTGTAATACTCTAGAACTCGTTCAGGAACTAAAAATTCGTTATCCAAAGTGAAGATTTTGACATACTTTATATGAAAGAAGTGTCAAAATCCTCCCCAGTGAAACTTAACGAAGAGTTTCTGAACGAGCTCTATGATGGAATAGATGTGGAACAAATATGAAACGATGGAAACAACAAAACCGACGAAAAGTAAAAACTTATCTTGAGTGGAGTGTAGTCATTAAGAGGGCAGACTAGGTGTGAAGTAGGCTATATATTGAAAAATTGGTTTTAAAATTAATGTAGACCATTTAATGAAAATCTGTTCCAGCAATTAGATGAGCAATATGTTTATCTATCTCTAAAAAATGAAAAACGATTTACAATAAGCAACAGTTGGAAGAAAACCGATTTCCAAAAAAATATTGCATAGCCTAACTTTAAGCGACGTTCATATTTTGGAAATCGGTTTTCTTCCAACTGTTGCTTATTGTAAATCGTTTTTCGTTTTTTAGAGATAGATAAACATATTGCTCATCTAATTGCTGGAACAGATTTTCATTAATCATCTACATTAATTTTAAAACCAATTTTTCAATATATAGCCTACTTCACACCTAGTCTGCCCTCTTAAGTATCATTTATTAATTCGCTTATCTGCAACTCGAAAACATTATTGGGATACGAATGGCGGATGGTTCGTCACATCACATTCTTCGTCAGGTAAACGCTGGCATGTCGGAGTCGGCGGTACTTCACAAACACATTTAACGCAAACCGAACTGTAGTCTGTGGATTGATTTAATTCGTCACCCATCGATAAGACCAGTGAGCCAAATTGACATTTGTCTAATTCGCTGCCCCCATGTCGGATAATTTTGTCGTCTTTGTTTTCTGTGGAAATGATTCGATGTTGAATTTGAAAATTCTTATCTCAAATATCAAACTACGTACGGCAACGAGAAAATACGCTGCAATCCGTCTGTGGTGACTGATTGCTATAATATACTGGGGCACAATTTTCAACGATATCGCTTGCATGATTAAAATAGGGGTCACAGTAGGGACGCTTCGGGTACGCACAGAATGGTTCAATGTTTTCACCTAAATTTCACCTAGATTTGAGCTAAACTATATATGTGCGTGCCCGGCAGAGTAAAGTAAGCCAGGCAAGAGCAGTCGATTTGACGAGGGACCTAATGCATAAGTAGCATGGCCTATACATATTGGTACAAAACTCTGACTAATACAAATGCATGAAACGAATACGTAAACCATTGTAACGGAATTTAGGTCCCTTTTATGAATGTATTTTCGTCCTCTACTCCTGCCTGGTTTACTTTATTCTGCTGTGGTGCGTGCAGTGATGATTCCCTGATACTGGTACCTTTGTATCCAGGACCACAAATGCAAGTCTGTTCGGGATCAGTAGTCGTGAAGTATTCACCGTCCTTATAAGTGGTGCCATTCACTATACATGTAGGTCTGTCTTCTGGATTTTCAGCTGAAAATTTGTTTTTGGTTTTAATATGGAAATTCTTCAAATTGAAAATTGCTAACGGCAAACTGTTTCACTCGAATTACAATCCAATGGACTTCTTCTTTCGTAGCATCCTGGTAGCACTACGGAAGAAAATTCGAGTTCTGCGCAAACAAATGCAGCTCTGAAAAAATTGTTTTTGCTTTATTGTTGATTTAGAGCTATGGGATAGTAACTAACACTCCGTCATATCCCATTCGGCATACACAACCAATGTCACAAGGATTAGCGTCTTCATCTCTTAAATGTTCACCAAGGCTATACGCTTTGCCGTTCACATAACATTTATCGCGTGATCTTGCCTTGAGAAAATCACAATCGAATCTGTAAGGACATTCATCCGTAGTAGCCTCATACACTGGCTTACAACCTAGTGCTTTGTAGTATGCAAGCGGTCCTGGACATTTCGAATCTACATTTTCTATAAAAAATATAGCGGTGCGAGGAATATAAATTGGAATTGTCGTTGTTAGACTTACCACCGTGAGTATAACTCAGCAAAATTATGACCATTTGAAAAATCCACCAAATTACGTTCGACATCTTATTGTTCTCGTTGTCAACGGTGAATTAACTATTTAGCACAGACTACACAATAACAGAGATAAGAGTCATCAATTTGCGTCAATTTATTCAGTTGGAATTCCGTTGTCAACTGGTGTCAACCACGTTTGCATGCGCTGCACAGTATTTATTAGTTTTATGATATAATACTAGGCACCACCTCTTGAGTGGGTCAGGTCACTTGACTAAGTTTTTCAATAATTGCAGTCTCAGCTTTCTTACCACTTTTACGAGCGCTCACCACTTGGCAATTTTGTAGCCTACATTTGTGCGCAAAAATAATCGTTTTTTGATGATTTCTCTGAGCCAAAATCTTTTCTTGAAAAAGTAAAACCATTAAAGTATGTAAAAATGTGTTACTTTTAAGGGAAAAATTGGTTTGTGGTTGATAACTTATCCCACTTGGAGAAACCTTTGCAAATGTGTAAATTTATGTGTTTTGCAAAGGTTTCTCCAAGTGGGTTAAGTTATCAACCACAAACCAATTTTTCGGGCTAGGGAAAAATCTCCGAGTGTATTATCGTCGGGGACGATAATATCGTTTTTGAAACGATAATATCGTCGCTGTGACGATATTATCGTTTTCTGTAACAATATTATCGTGCGAGCGACGATAATATCGTATTAGACGACAATAATATCGTTTTCCGGACGATAATATCGTTTTCTGTACAATATTATCGTCCGTGCAACGATATTATCGCTCATGAAACGATATTATCGTCCGAGCGTATTATACGACAATAAAATTGTTTTCCGCAAGATAATATCGTTTTCTGCAACAATATTATCGTCTCTGCAACGATATTATCGCCCATGAAACGATATTATCGCCGATTGAAACGATATTATCGCCGATTGAAACGATATTATTGTTTTTGCGACGATAATATCGTTTCATGCAACAATATTATCGTTTCTGCAGTGATAATATCACCCGTGAAACGATATTATCGTCCAAGAAACAATATTATCATTTCTGATATTATATTATCATCCGTGAAACAATATTATCGTCCGAGCGACGATAATATCATATTAGAAGACAATAATATCTTTTTCCGGACGATAATATCGTTTTCTGTAACAATATTATCGTCCCTGCAACGATATTATCGCCCATGAAACGATATTATCGTTATACGTAGTCCAGTAGTCCAGTTAAATTATTCACTAAAAATTATTGAAAATTCCATTCATTTGTTATTTCCATTTCTAGTTATAATATCTCCAGAACCCATCTTTTATCTTTCTATGGCAAACCAAACACCTTTCTAATTGAACGTTGAATTCAGTTGCCGTCTATAATTTGCTTCTGTAAATTTAAATATTTTATATAAAAGTTACACAGACTAATTATTAGACGATGCGAGAGAAAAAAAATTAACACCTAAGTTACCAACACCGTTCCGGCGCCTGGCTCGCATTGCGGCCCTCCGCTTCGCTCCGGGGCAATGGGCCGGATCGCTCGGCGTGTTAAAACGCTTTTTATGTGCAATGAATTACACAGACTAATTATTAGACAATACGAGAAAAAAAAATTAACACCTAAGTTTTAGAACGTTTGATCGACTAGACTAATCGGCAATAATATCGTCCGTGCAACGATATTATCGCCCATGAAACAATATTATCGTCGATTGAAACGATATTATTGTTCTTGCGACGATAATATCGTTTCATGCAACTATATTATCGTTTCTGCAGTGATAATATCACCCGTGAAACGATATTATCATACAGGAAACGATATTATCATTTCTGATATGATATTATCACCCGTGAAACAATATTATCGTCCGAGCGACGATAATATCGTTTTATACGACAATAATATCGTTTTCCAGACGATAATATCGTTTTCTGTAACAATATTATCGTCCGTGCAACTATATTATCGCCCATGAAACGATATTATCGCCGATTGAAACGTTATTATTGTTTTTGCGACGATATTATTGTTTTTGCGACGATAATATCGTTTCATGCAACAATATTATCGTTTCTGCAGTGATAATATCACCAGTGAAACTATATTATCGCCCATGAAACAATATTATCGCCAATTGAAACGATATTATTGTTTTTGCGACGATAATATCGTTTTATGCAACGATATTATCGTTTCTGCAGTGATAATATCACCCGTGAAACGATATTATCGCCGATTGAAACGATATTATTGTTTTTGATACGATGTTATCGTATCAGACGACAATAATATCGTTTTCCGGACGATAATATCGTTTTCTGAAACAATAATATCGTCCTAGCAACGATACTATCGTCCATGAAACGATATTATCGCCGCTGCAACGATAATACATGCTTTAATGGTTTTACTTTCTCAAAAAAAGATTTTGGCCCAGAGAAATCATCAAAAAACGATTATTTTTGCGCACAAATGTAGGCTACAAAATTGATAAGTGGTGAGCGCTCTTAAATAAGCTGATGTTTTTAAGATCACAAAATTATAGTCAGAAGAAAATAGGATGCAAGAATGGTCTATTTGCTACATCATTTAGTTGTGTATCTCTTTTATTTTCACTGGCCGTTTAGAACAGCAGCCATACCAATTTACTCAAATTTAATTTAATTTTCTGAAGAAACAAAGAGAGTTATGAGTTGAAGGTTCAGGAAGCGATGTTTTACACCCAATAAATGAGTCTACTGAAAAGCGCTGAAAAGATGGTGTATTTCTTGCCTACCTCTTGAATAAACTAAACTCATGTGAATTACGGCCCTCGTTTCGCTCTGGCCGCAAAGTTCACACTCGTTCAAATATTCTCTTTCCTTTTAAAAATGTGAAGAAAGACTCCATCGCACTTTTTCTCTGTTGCCTCTCACACGCTTAAAAAGACCTTTAGTCCTATTAAGAATACAATTTCACGCAAAAAGTGTCTTAGATACCAGATTACTAGTCCAATAAAAATCGAATCTTCGAACTTTAACCATCTACTGGTCGGAACCATCGAAAACATTCCATGTCATGTAAATCCATGCTTACCTTCAAAACTCACTTTTCTGAACTAAGAACGAATGAAATTATATAATCCATGTACCGAAACCCATGTCTTTATTTAAAATGTGGCTAACAATTCGTATCATAAAACTAAAACTTTGTTCGTCTCTCCAAAACATTTTCTTTTAAGAATATTCACCGAAAATTGTTCCTATAAAAACTCAATTTCCATAACTTAATGACTACTCAACCAACCAAAAAAAAGTTGTGCATATCTCCAAAATTCACTTTACGCGACCAGTGGGAGAGAAGAGAATTTATTTCTCTTTCTTTCTTTTTCATTTTGACGATTTTCTGTAGGCATTTCAGTTGAACGTTTTTAGGTAATTCCAAACGTCCTGTCTAAGTGGGCAACGTTTGAACTACACAGGATCTTTAGTCAACGATTATTTGTTGTTTGAGTTGTTCTTTTTAAATTAGCTAATTTAGTCTAGTAGACTTGCGCTGTGAGTTCTGCTGTTGCGTTTAGTCCGTTGCCAAATCGCAACGTTAAAAAACGACAGCAAATGCGCTTTCAAATCATTCTCCGTCGATTGAAACCAAAATTTTGAAAATCGTTTCAAAACTACTCGGTAAAAAGTGGACGGACGCTTTCTGTATTTAACGTTTTTTTTGCCAATGCAGAACATTTTCAAAATAGGTAACGTCAGATATTTCAACGCTGAATGCAACGCTAATCGCTAAATGTTTGAATGGTGGACTGTCACCTAATGATTGAGAGAGAAAGATAGGATTCATCGTAACGAAAAGCGTGTATTTTAGCAAAGGCTCTATACCAGGCAACACTTGACCGATTTTTCCATACATCCGCCGCTTATACAATGACAACAATTGCACTGAGCGTCATATGGATTTTTATTGTGCGCGAAATTTTTGAAAACGCAAATAATTTTTGTGGAATTTTTTTTCTTTTCATTTTTTTTCGTTTGCTTCTAAAATAGATTCTTTGAATTGTTAATTATCATACTGGAGCTAGGCGGTTTTTATGTTCAGTTTGGATTTTTTTTTGTTACATAAAGAAGTGAAGAATAAAAAAAAAACAATAAATGCAAGGGCAAGAGATGTTGTAGGAGTGTTTCCATTAAAAACGTTGTCACCATTTCGCTTCGGCAAAATGCCTAACGCTTCGTAACATTATTACTAAACTTTTTCTTCACGCTAAAAATCTGTGAATTCAACCAAACTTTTAACATTTTCATCTTATATTGAAACTTGTGAGGAAACCGTTGATTTGCCTTAGTCCAAACAATTTCAACGAAAAATACAACTGTGCTGACAATCCAACCATAAACCACGAATACGGGGAAATCAAATCCATCAGCTTCTTGTTGATGTTCCAATCTGCTGCGGGTCCAAGCCAAGAGCCTTTTCTTTGCTACATCAAAATAATCTGCCATCCAACGACGCAGCAGTCCTGAACTATGCGTCCAGTGAACAATTTCGTTTAGTCAGTCGATAAACACAAGCCTTGGCGATATTGGAAACGTATTATGTGAAGTTACTACTCTAACGCCAGTGTCGTAAAAACCTCTAATGTTCAACCGTTGTTGAACCCTTGAGACCAATTCGAAATCAACATTACTGATCAAGTACGTTGTCGACTTATTGAACATGAACAATTGCTGCAGCAATTTCCAAGCCTCGACTACTACAATTTTGTCGTTCCAATTTTTATGTGTTGAAGATCGATGAGCTACCCTTTCCAGAACGCCATCTAAATATTGCTCTTGAACTGCAATTTTTAACGGTGAATTGTAAATACCATCAACCGTTTTAATCTGGGGCTGTAGAGCGGGTTTCGTCAGATGACTTTGCATATTGGACAGATATCCATTGACGACAATAAATCCTATGAATGTTAGCGGTGCGATCACGAACGTTTCGGCACGTGAGAGCCGCCGATATTTTATGTAACAGTTATCATTGACCAGAAGGTTTAGAACATCCATCAAACTTTGAAAAATCAAAAATTGTCTCTGTTTGACGTAGCGACATACACTAAGCGTTGACACGACTGCAACAATTGCACCTGCAGAATAACCAAACAATTCGTTTGACGTTAGCGTACGAATATAGGCATAGAAGCCGGAATATGGTTCTGCTTCCGGTACAAAAATATTTGAGTATGTCATCCCAAGTGGGTACAAATGGGATTTAGTTGTATTGAACAAGGTGAGTAAAGGCACAATGTCAATTCCATTCCGGAAATGCTCGAACATCGTTTGATAACTTCCGTTATCTATTGTAAATGTCCCATTTATCAATTGTAATGCTGCGAACCAAAATGGTTTAAAGGCATCATTTACAAACGCAGCCACACGAAATTCGTGCTGATGATAGTTGGAGTCAAGGCTCGGAAAAAACTCCTCACATTTTGTCCGACTTGTGATATTGATCACTTGAAAATCCCCAAAGGTGTGGAAAGTGAAAATATTTAAAGAACGACTAGTACGTACGTAAGCGGCCGCAAATACGTTAACTACCGTTTGTTGTCTGAACCATAGGAAATGAGTTCGTATAGCCTCCATCGAAGTGATTGCTTGAAAGAATATTCCAAACTTAATATTTGTGTAGAGATATTGAATATATCTGATCTGTTTTAGAAAAATGAAGTTCTTTGCAAACGAGGAGCTCTCCAGAACAACAAGCATGAGAGCATTTTTACTTCTTACTACAACTTGCAGAGTTTCCAAACCTTTGATACGTCCATTATCAATATCGAAAGTAAATAAACTTTTCGGTTGAGTTCCATTCCCGACAAAATGGTCGATATCTGCTGATGACGCCATCAAAAAAACATTGTAGTCGAATTGAAAGCAGTGGTTCAAATCATTGATAAGGCTGACTTCTTCAGAGACAAGAGTCAGCACAGTCAGGACTGCTTGAAGTTCCATTGTTTCAAAATGAAATTTTAATTTCAACTAACACAAGTTAGCCAATTTACAGTCTCGAAAGAGAAACAATTTGGATAAAGATCTACAGTTAATAAAATAGGTTGTCATTGAATGTTATTCCAATTAAAGGTAGTCAGGTCTGTAATGTTCATGATCGTCATTTCCTTCTCTGTGTGTGTGCCACAGAATAATTACGATGTAAGTGCCTTAAAAATTCGAAATGGTAAGTGAGAAGATCTATAATTAACGCAGCGTTCAATCACAACATTCTTATATTCGCTACAATGCCCAACATCTCGTTTGTAAAATCTAAATTCTGAGTTTTCTTAATTGAAAACCAATGTTTCCCGTAACTCTGGAAGAAAGTAATTCAAAGTACAGACTTGATGTCAGCGTTGTTTGCTTGTTTTCCTGTTTTCCACTAGTTTTTCCAGCTCAAAAATTCTGTGCGATATGTCAAATGAAAGGTATTGACGAGACGAAACAAAATATTTAAGTTTTAAGAAAATTTGGTTTGTACAACATTAGAAATTGGTGAGAAAGCCAGCAAAATTGCATATTTTCATACTTTTCCCGTTTTCGCGCACCTCTTCAACGGACTATCACTATATATCCAATACTCTGTCTAGCAAATAGTGTGGGTCCATAGCATAAAATTAGTGCAAATTATAGTAGAATGGTGTGCTTTGGACCAGTGATTAATATTGAAACGTAGATTTTAAAAACAACTACTAGCCCTTAAAAAATCCACCCTTAACCCCTCCACCCCTTTTCAAAGTTTTGTGTGCAGAGGCAACTTTAATGAATTATTGTGAACTGATTTCTTCATCTACCTTAGTGATATATAGCTCAAATGAAAGAGGAAAGTTCAATCTCTTTTTCAGGATCCTAAAATTTTCCAAAATTTTCCGATTTTCCACAGATTTTCCAATTTTTCTTCAGGTGTAGTTTTTAATTTGAAGGTTAAACTTAAATATCTTCAAAATTTTGTTCTGAAAATGAAAATTTCTTTTCGTAGTATCGTTTAGTATTTAATTCGCCACCACTTTTCCAAAGAAACCACTCTTAGATTTTTCCAAACGTAGCGGCCAGCTGCCATTTCCGTGTTAAATTTGAGCCATTTTGAATGAAATTATTTTGGTAAAAAAAACTTTTTTTTATTTTTTTAAGCAGATTATTTGTTAAAACTGCTACAAGTAACTAAAACGTAGGAAAAAAGATGATTTTTAAATTTTGGAACTGGTTTATGATACCACATCTGTGGTTATTATGCAAATTTGACACCCTTTGTGAACTTTGACCAACTCTGGCACTCGGCATTAACAGAAAATAGTTAACATCATCATAAAGCTGCAGATTTACACAGATACCAAACACTCCATATTGAAACCAAAATGTGAATAACTTTTAACGCATTAGGTGTTACGGGTCACTTCTACTCGCTAAAATTAATGGCATGAAACTATTCTGAAAATTTACAAACCCACCACAATAGCCAGAAATTCGTTCTTATATCATTGACATCCAAAGATCAGATTGCTCAACGTTTTACAAGAGAAATAGTATTTTGCATAACAAGGGGCGAAAGTAAAAAAATTCAAACGTGTGAAGTTTGCAGCCCGCGCCGCAGGCAAGGGCGGCAATCGCACGATTTGAGTGCATACTCACTTCGTTCGGGCTACAACTCGCGAAATTGCCTAAAAACAATCGTCCAAAACAGATACACAAATAACTATTTCAGAACAGGTCAGGTTCGATTAGACTGTCGATATGGTTAGCTTCTAGTAAAAAAACTGGTCTCAGGTGTTAGATATTTCATTGAGCACTCATTAAGAGAAACTACACAGTTTTCATCAAATTTTCGTCTAGAAGGCATAATATTCGCATCGGTGTTCGTAATTATTCACGAGGCTACTGCACCTAGGGCCACAAGAACATCTGTTCTAATTTGGTGTCAGTAAACTGTTTTGTTCATGTTTTAGTTCTCGTTCACTTAAACCTGATTCCGATCAAACAGACGTTTTTCGAGGCATCAGATAGTCAGACCAGCCCTGTAAAAATTGCATTTGAATTATGACTACCCAACCAAAATCAAATTTCATCAAAGTAATCATTTTCGATTGAGACTATGATCAACAGTATAAATTCCTGTTTTTATGGTATAGCTTCTAGATCCTTCGCCCCAGATAGCCCATCTTCGAACTTAGCCTCGGGAATTCCATTCTAAGCGTTTTAAAACAAGAATCATCCAAATTGGTTGAAAATTACTCAAGTTATCGTGTCCTCAACGATTTTTTGTTACCCACATTTAACGTTTTCATAGCATTTCATACATTTTCATTTTCAATCACACTGAACCTTTTTGTTACCCACATTTTTCGGTATTTTCTGGTGTAAAGCCCTGATTTTAGTCAAGGGAATAAGAACTAATTTCTGCTTATTATTGTGTAACCGTTTCAAAATTTGAACGAAAATGTCTTGCATGGCTATTGTGGTGGGTTCTATTTGTAAATTTTCAGAATAGTTTCATGCCATTAATTTTAGCGAGTAGAAGTGACCCGTAACACCTAATGCGTTAAAAGTTATTCACATTTTGGTTTCAATATGGAGTGTTTGGTATCTGTGTAAATCTGCAGCGTTATGATGATGTTAACTATTTTCTGTTAATGCCGAGTGCCAGAGTTACAGGGTTGGTCAAAGTTCACAAAGGGTGTCAAATTTGCATAATAACCACAGATGTGGTATCATAAACCAGTTCCAAAATTTAAAAACCATCTTTTTTCCTATGTTTTAGTTATTTGTAGCAGTTTTAACAAATCATCTGCTTAAAAAAATAAAAAAAAGTTTTTTTTACCAAAATAATTTAATTTAAAATGGCTCACAAATTAAAGTTGCCTCTGCACACAAAACTTTGAAAAGGGGTGGAGGGGTTAAGGGTGGATTTTTTAAGGGCTAGTAATTGTTTTTAAAATCTACGTTTCAATATTAAGGTCCAAAGCACACCATTCTACTATAATTTGCACTAATTTTATGCTATGGACCCGCACTAATAATTTCGTTTTTCGGTAAACAGATGTAGAGGTCGATATATTGGTTGTAACTTGTATTTTACCTCGTGTTTTAAATGCTCTTTAAAAAAAATCCGGAATTGTTCCCTACAATTATATATTTGTTTTACGTTTGACCTTCTGGTACGTATAATTAGAAAGTTATTGAAAGGGCATGACAATGACGCCTAGCATTAACACTAGATAGTAGGTGTGGTCGATTCCCTGTGATCGAAAAAAACTAGTGGTCCTCCAGGCACCTAAAAAGGTGGCGAAAAATCAAAATTTGAAAAAATCGGCTACTCGAAAATTTTGTATCTTCGGACCATTAGAATTATTTCTGGATGTGTTTATTTTCGACCACAGGAAGTCGACCACCCTAGTATGTGTGAGACGTCAAAAATCATCAAAATTTTGATACATTGAAACAATAACGCTGCGTTAAAAGGCAAGTTAAAAGGTCTTACGCACTTTCCATTTTGTATTTCGACCGCACTTACGGCATCAATTACTACGAGAACAAGATCATCTATTAGTATTTATTTGGTTTGTATGATTGAAAAAACAGCTGAAGCAAATTTCAGCAGACATTTGGTGTAGTACTGTATGGTGCTTTCAGCTGAACTATAAGAGTGTTTCACACAAAAGAAAATAATCAAAGTAAGTGGCACTATTAAATTAGAACGGATCCAGCAAACCATGAAAGTGGGTGTAAATACGGTGTTCTACACAGAATTAATTTAGAATAAATACAGCTGTTCAACGAGCAACTAGCCCTAACAAATGTTTACATCATTCGAATTTAGATAGTACTTTGCTTCAGCTGATCCACCTATACAAACGAAACTCTATATCCTTGTTAATGCGGGACGAATAGTTACGCACGTGGTAGTGGCAAAACAGTATAAAAACGTATAAGCAGTTTTGTTTACATGAGTGGTCCAGCTGAAAATCAGCCAATTAACAGCTTAAAATTCACTAATGTCCACTGTTTCTCTCACAAACGGTGTGTTGCGCTTCAATTCAAGCGAAAGTAGTCGTAGTCGGTGGCTGCCAAACATCGCACTATTTTGTATGAAATGATATTTTTACAGTAATCTTCAAGGCCGTTTGAAATGCCATCCGCCGTAAAAAAAAGTCTCATACAAATGAGTGAATGAACGAAACATTTAACGAAACTTAAGTGAGGTTACGTCTGAAAGTACCGTATCTTGAAGATGATCTGTTGAGTGGCAAGTTACAGTAGTACATATTTAGAGTACCACTCATGCTTGAAGTGCGTTGAATGTTGGCAAAAAACGGAAAATGACTGTAACACTTGATACCATGATAACTTGAGTAATTGCGGACAGATTTTCGTAAATTTGACTTTAATCGACGAGAAATAAAATTCTCGAGGTCAAGGTCGTTCATTTTGCCTTCGATTTGAATGTGCAACGATGTGCAATCGTTTGTAAAGCATTGCAATGTCATTCTATATTTAAGTTTTTAAGTTAAAATGAAAGGATGTTTCAATGCATTTTGCTAATTTCAACAAACAAGGAACCTCTGAGCAAGGGTAAGACACCCACGATGGAGGTGAAACACAAATTTTGACAGGATACCAGCTGTAAGACATGTTGAATGTTATGAACGAGTGATTTGCACGCAGTTTACGTCAAAAGACCGTTTGCGATTTTGAGAAAAAAAACGTTTCATATTTCAATAGATAAAAGATCGCCCAAAACCACTTCCAGTGGAGGTGTGACGCAAGTCCTGTTATCCACTTACAAAAGAACTGATATCGGTGTAGGTGACGCTTACAGGTTCGACACGCAAAAAGGTATGCGTCACAAATGGCAGCTGATGAGGAAAGTACGCGAAAGTTTTATCAACAAAAATTTACCAGAAAAATTTTATGAAGAAAATTATAATAAAAACGTTTGCGTCAAAAAGTGGCAGATGATTCGGCTTTCTTCCGTTTGAATTCCATTTTTAGGAATATATTTCACAATTTTTAAAATTTTCCTTCCTCAAGTGGCAGATGTGACGCAAACTTTTTTATTATAATTTTCTTCCTAAAATTTTTCTGGTAAATTTTTGTTGATAAAACTTTCGCGTACTTTCCTCATCAGCTGCCATTTGTGACGCATACCTTTTTGCGTGTCGAACCTGTAAGCGTCACCTACACCGATATCAGTTCTTTTGTAAGTGGATAACAGGACTTACGTCACACCTCCACTGGAAGTGGTTTTGGGCGATATCAGCTCTTTTGTAAGTTGTGCTTTTTTAGAATTTGGTCGCAGATAATAGACAATCATATTGTGCAGTTTGAACGAAAATATTCTTCTTACATAATTGTATAACTTTCTCTTTGATCTCTTTGATAAAAATAGAAAATTTGACGAAAATCGAAAATTTGACGCACTTAAAACGCTCATAGCTCCCAAATAGTCGACTTTTTAGGAAAACCATGAAACACGTATCGACTAGAATCTAAAACTCTATAACTTTGTCTTTTACACGAGGTTTCTATCTGCAGTATTTTCCAAGTTATGGCTGACATAGCTCGCACTTAAAACGCTCATAGCTCCCAAATAGACGACTTTTTAGGAAAACCATGAAACACGTGTCAAATGAAATCTGAAACTATAAATTTGTCTTTTAAACGAACTTTCTATCTGCCATATTTTCCGAGTTATAGGTCCCATAGCTCAATAGGTTAACACGCTCATAGCTCCGAAATTATAAGCTTTTATAAAAATTCCTTCAAATTAGTTTCTTAGAATTACGTCCTTAACATACCCTGAAAATTTCAGCCAAATTCACCGGTAAATTCAAAAGTTTCGTTGGAACAAAGTAACAAAGTAACAAAGGTTGGTAAAATTCATCAATTTCAAAATGCATGAAAATCCATTTCTTCATACAAATTTCTGCAAATTTCCAAGTTTTGAAATGTAATATCTCGGCCAAATCTTAACCTTATGAGGCGTGTGATAGCTCGTTGAACTCGTATGGACGCCCAGATTACGAATAAAATACTTTGGGGGTAGTAGGAGCAAAGGTGGAAAAGTCAAAAAGTTCGTGTATATATGTTCCTCAGTCCTGCGGAAAAATTTTTTTAAAATTTTTCAGTGTGAACGGACTTGCGTCACGGCCCTTCACTAACGTAGGGCCATGATTTTCATGGTAAACCATTGAAAAAATAAAATAATTTTTTTTATAGAAATTATTGAAAAATATTGTTGCCATCCCACTTATTAGAATCTTAGTAAAAATCCAATTAGAATGGATTAGAATGGTTCGGATATCCTTTTAGTCTCATTCAAATTACAGCTTTTAAAGTGAGATATAAAATCAAGCAGACATTCAGATATTCTGTTTACACTTTTGTTCTACGTCTACAGAATCATAATCTACATCAATTAAAAATAAATTATTTATACTTCACACGGTCTATTGATTGAGGCTAATGACAACTTAACGAAAACTAAAGTGAGGCTACGCTGACGTTTAACGAAAATGATGTATTTAGACAGGTTTTGTTAAACACACTCATTACAGATTGTGTGAAATGTCAACTTGATAAAAATACATTTTTTTCTTCAAGTTTTCTTTTCATACAATCGATAACGAGTGTGTTTAACAAAACACGTTTAAATTGTCAAATTTTCCTTCGTGAAAGTCTTAACCTGTTCTTTCAGAACCTTGCATCTGATAATGTGGGACCTAGCTCCAGTGCCGGACTGGCTCAAAAAAGCCCTTCGGGCGTTGTATGAAGAAATTTTTCAAAAGACCATTCGTTGCCATTTCTTCATACAAAAATCAAAAGGCCCTTCGGGAATCGCCCGAACGCCCATAGGGCCAACCCGGCACTGCCTAGCTCACTTTATAGTATCTATAGAATTTTTTGTTTGGAAATTAGTTACTGCGCAAAAGGTCCAAGGTCATTTCAAAATGTCAAATTTCATCCACAGAAAGCAACTTAGCCTCGAGTTTCAGTTTGACGAAAATTTTAGCTAAAAATTTACCAGGGAAATTGGCTAACGTTTAGGTTATGTTCATCTCTGTGGATGAAATCGTTGTTGTTCGGGTTGTCAAAGTTCGCGAATACCGTTTACCGTTTAACAACAACCTATAGGCCACAGGCTTATTTTAGATAAATTAAAACGAATCAACAAGCTTACTTTCATAAATCTTTAATTTCACACAGACGCACTTAAAACGCAGACCAAAATTTATATCAAGACGGAAACAAAGCCTTGGCCTGAAACCACGGCAGCTTAAAATAAACCAGGCAGTTGTAGTGGTTCATTTTCGAAACGTCAAATAAGGGACCTAAGACACTGTATGAAAATGAACTCAAATGAACTCAAATGAACACTGACATAACTCAGGTCCTTAGTCAAATCAAGCGCTCCTATCTGGTTTACTTAACTCTGCCGTAACTGAAACTGTTACAAGAAGTTGGAGCACAATAGGCCCAAAAATGTTTTACCGGTTTTACCACAGTAAAACGGCTTGTTTTAAAAAAATGTACAAGAAGTAATTGAGGAATAGTTTTCCTAAAAATTCCGCCACTTCCTCTTAATCTGAGAGATTTTTTTGCTGTACAGGTTACGTACTTTCTGAGAATGATACTCTGCAAATTCATAGAGGAATCTTTTTATTTTCCTACAAATCGAAGCATTGGGAAAACGTTTCTCTGCCTTGGACCACATAATTTCAAGAATAAGTCCGACTATGCTGACAGTCCAACCATAAACGATAAAAATCGGAAATTGTAACTCATCCACCGAACGTGGATTTTTTAAAGTTCTGCTGATCTTCGCCCGCAGAGTCTTTTCCGATTGAACAAAAACTTCTCTCCACCATCGTTGAAGCAATCCTGATGTGTGTGTCAAGTGAATGAATTCGTTTAATCTATCGACAAAGAGAAACTTGTCCGATACTGGAAACACATTCAATGATTTTACCACAGCTATGCCCGTATCGTAAAAACCTCTTATGTTCAACTGTCTCTGAATAGTTGAAAGCATTTCGAAATCAATGTCAGTCATCAGATACGCTGTCGAAAAATTAAACTTGAGAAACTCGGTTCTAAAACTCCTGCTTTCCATTGCGATAATTCTTTTTGCCCAACCATCACGAATTGATTGATTTGCTATCCTTTCAAGAACTATATTTACCAATTCGTTGGGGGCTGCAATAGTCAACGGTGAATTGTAAATATCGGCAACCGTTCTAAGCTGTGGTTGAACGGCCGGTTTTGTCAGATAGGTTTCTAAATTGGACATATATCCATTTATGACAACAAATCCTACAAAAGTTAGTGGTCCAATAAGAAGCGACTCGGCATGAGAGAGTCGTTTATATTTTATGTAGCTGTTGTCATTGACGAGGAGGTTCAGAACATCCACCAAACTTTGAAAGAATAAAATTTTCTTCTGTTTAATGTAGCGGCAGACAGTCAATGTTAATGTTGTTATGACTATTACACCCGCCGAGTAACCAAAAATTTCGTTCTTCGTTAACACTAGAAGATAAGAGTAGAAGCCGGAATATGGTTCTGCTTCGGGTACAACGATATTTGAGTTGGTCAATACAAGTGGATACATCAGAGACTCAGATGCATTTTTTGACCGAACAAATCTTGGAACAATGTCGATTCCACTCTGGATGTACTCTCGGTAAGTTTTATACTTCACATTTTCGGTTATAATTGACGCATTCATCAATTGCAACACCGAGAGCCAGAATCGTTTGTAAAAAACAGATGGAAACGGAGACACTCGAAATTTGTGCTGATGGTAGTTTGAGTCTAAACTCGGAAAGAACTCCTCGCACGTGTTTCTATGTGTAACGTTTTTCACTTCGAAATTCCCAAACGAATGAAAGGTAAAAATATTTAACGAACGGCCGGTGTGTGAGTAAGCCGCCGCAATAACATTAACAACTGACTTATCCCTGAACCACAGAAAATGGCTTCGTACATCTTCGATTGAAGTGACATTTTGAAAGAATATTCCAATCTTCAGATTTTTGACGAGACGTTGAATGCCCCGTATATGTTCCAGTAAATTTAGATTTTTGTCGAATGACGAACTCCTCGGAACAACAATCATTAAGGCACCTTGACTTCCGATTTTGATCACAGTTTCCAATCCCTTCCGACGTGCAGTAGTAGCACTATCAAAAATGAATAAACTCTTCGGTTGGGTTCCATTTCTCACAAAGTTATTGATATCTACTGATGAACTCGCCAAGATGATGTTGTGGTCAAACTTGAAACAGTTGTTCAAATCACCAATAAGTCGGGCTTCTTGCGAAGTAGTGAAAGTCAACAAGCTTAGGACCGCTTGAATTTCCATTTTTACTGAATGAAATTTTACGTGCCACTAATTCATGCTCTTCGTCAGTCAGTAGTTAAGTAGCTGTTCAATGACAAATAGTCAGGTTCATGCCAAGTAATCACTTCATTTTCATGTTACCAGCGTGTGCAGAGCATTCAAATTAGTGTGGAAATGATGCATAGTATAGACACTGCACAAAATGGTTTAGCCATAGCGTGTCTATGTTTTCCATTAAATAAGTAGGTCTGTAGGAGCAGTAGAAATGTGGACGTGTGATAGTTGGACATTCGAACAAAGCTGAACACATCAGACCTGACTAAAGTGAAATATTTTTTACGAAACGGTAAATAGACAGCGTAGGTCACGTAGTAACGTGTACATTTAGCGTACAAGCGGTAATTTATTTCTAGTATTAATTACAGTCAACGTAATTTTTTCCATCGATAAATTTTCAATATTACCGCAATGGAAACGTTAAATTATATGTCAGAGTTCCACATTGTAAACGAATTTTTCTAACAAATTGCACATCTGACAAAATGTTTTTATTCGTAAATTCAATTATATTAGGAAGGTTCAGTATCAGTGCCTATTTCAGTGAATTCAAAATTACACTACCAAAATTAGTAAGACTCTGAAATTATCTGGGTCTGAGCTGACCTGAATAATCCTGAAATCGGAAAATCAAAATAAATTCAGATAAATCAGGTTAGACTTCAGGTATACCTGAAATGGTTTTTGAGTTACCTGATAAATCGTACTCAGTGTACAAATTACAATATTGACAACAATACAACAATTTTATTAACAAATTACAATGGTGCAACATCATCAAGGTTGGTAAATGAATATGGCCTTCCACAAGGTGCGAAGCTTGCATCGATTTTATTTCAAATTTATATAAATGACATTAGATCAACAATAAATCACTGCAAAATTGGGCTACCCGAGCGAAAAAAAATGACAGAAAAAGTATTAAAACGTATATGAGAATTTCCTTACACATACTGCAGGGTATACATACTACATACCCTTTTTTCGACTTAAGCCCATACAATAGTATATTTCAACATACCCCAATACACACAAGATGTGTGTGCACGCGCGGGCGAAGCCCAAGCGAAAACACACATCGAGTGTGTATTGGGGTATTTTGAAAGATATTTTTCTGTAATAGTGAGAGTGTGTTGGTGCATTCCTTCCCAACCGTTACTTTCCTTCTTGACCGTTTACTTTCCCTACCGACCGATTCATATCATAGCTCACCAATACACTCTCACGTATACAGAAAAATACGTTTTTATACTTGATCAGTATACCAGCATATACCTTTATATCCGTAATCAGTATGTGTCCACACACTTTCTAATACGTAATTTCTTCTAATCATTTCTTTTGTAATAAAATTCTGATTTAATTTTATTTAATTTTTGAAGAAATGAAATACGTTTCAAGGAAATGAGTGTACGTGTACAGTCTTGATTCAGATTTTAATTCATCATATGTATCGTAAGTTGCCTCGCCTGAAAGATCTTACCTCATCAAGGGTTCCTCTTTAATAAACCAACGCAACACGCGTCAAGCAGGGACTATTTTTGAGAAATTTTTTAAGAATTTTGAGAATTCTTTGAGAAATTTGAGAAATGTTTCTTTAAATTTCTCAAAGTTTTACAAAATATTTTTCTAATTCTTCTGAATAAAATTTAGGAAAATTAACTTTGTTACAATGTTACAATTACCAATGTAGACAATATTTTAAACGTTTTTGGAACTGATTTTGACGGCTAGTTTTGATAAATACTTGAAAAATTAATATCGAAGGCTTTAATTACTTCTTCTTACTCTTTTTCGACTGTACGAGTTCTCTGGTTACTTTTATGTCTGTCTGCACATAAAATTACACTGTTAAACCAAGTTTTAAACTTTGAAGAATTTGAGAAATTTGAGAATTTTTTGAGATTTTTGAGCTAGAGAAACAATACACAGAGACCTAACGAGAAAAGATCCTACACAGACACCTAACGAGAAATGAACCTACACCGAGACCTAACTGGAGAAATCAACAATAATGTGAAAGCGATAAATAGAATTTGTTTCATGAATTTACTAATGTTACTGACTTAAAATGTTAAGGTGAATATTGCTCTTACTTCGTAAAATTCATGTGACAGATATGTTGCCCCGATAAAAGCTCATCATTTGAATTTGAATTTATTGACCAGCAGAGAAAACTCCTAAGGTAGTACAGAATATCAATAGTCACATAAACTAAGCAAATACAATAAATAAAAAATTTAAACATCAGGGTCATGTAGACCAAAAAAAAAATTCGTTCTGTGATGTGGTATTTGAAAAAACTCAGACCGCTGACTTCATGTAACTAATGTCAAAAGCTGTGCGTTAAAAAGTCCCGATATGCACTATGTTTTGAAATGGAAGGCGCACTAATGGTGTGAATACTATAGATTTTCTGATTAGTCTCGTCAATGCCTCACATTTGCGCGAAAACTTCCGGAGAAGCACGCGAAAAACACCGGGTCTTTGAATGGTATACTTTTCATGTTTTCCCGCATCTCCCAGCCATGCAAACGATCTTGAGAGCAGATTTAACTTGATTGAAAGAAGAATTGCTTTTGACAACTTACATTTATTGCATAAAACACAAACAATTTATTTGAAACAACAGACACCAATTTCATAACATAGTTTTTCCACCCAATTCAGATCGAGCGAGATGACTAAAAATGACGGGGAAATATCTCTGAAAGATTCTCGACACGACATTGAGCTTCTGTGTATCCAATTGAATCTTTTCACGTTTACACATAACCTCTCAAGCACAGCTCTGCTACTAACATGAACATAAGAAATATTTGGAGGCAAATTAGTAGGCGTTGCATTTCTTTCGTAAAGACAGGAGTCATGATTTGTTAGTGTGAATAAAAACGCACAGCACATGCAATCCGATTGCAGCAATCGTACACGCATCTTTGAAATTTGGAGGTTATTTTGACGTTGATTTAATGAGTGTTCGAGCTCGTAGCAGTGCTATGCCTCAAGACGTGGAATGAATTGGCTGCATAGTTATACATTACAATTTTCCCCGTCTCGACAATGGCAATGTACGGATGAACATATTTTGAGTTGTCAAAGTGTTAACTGTCAAATATGTCAATAATGCCAAAGTACTAAAGAATTATTCGATAGAAAGAGCACGCGATATCCCATGTGTGGTCGGTTAATGTGCCTACTTTCATGATTTTTATGTTGGCTGCAAGTTGAATTGAATAAAGTTAGTTTATGCAACCTCAGATCATAATGTTCGAAAACTGTGAACTTTAGGTCCCTCTGTTGCATAAAACGTGTTAATCACAATACGAAGTACTTAATTAGGCTCATGTCATAAATTACTATGAAAAACTGTGAAAAAAAGTGGTAAGGTAAACTAAAGATCGCAGGCCGAGTGTGACAACACGCATCGTGTGCCTCAAAGGTCATTCATCGCCGAGTTGCAAACATCGTTTTTCTCAATAATGGCAACGAAAGTTTTTTGCCGTCACTGAGTTGGGAAAACGCTTTTTACTCACACAGCACCACACGCAGATGATTCCTTTCGCAACCTGGAAAGGAATAATTTCCGTACCTTACGTGATTGTTTGGACACTTTTATTTTGAGTAGTGCGATTAATTGCTATATTAAAGCGATTCATAGATCCAACGCTGCATGTGTGAAAAAAGTCCGAGATGTAGTAATCTCTTCCCTAATGAAATGTATTCGGAAAACGTTGCTTTATCTTAGACCACACAATTTCAATGATCAGCACAATTGTGCTGGCAATCCAACCATAAACAATAATTGTAGGAAACTCGAATGTATCCGCTGCTTCTTGCCTCTTGAATAGGTTTTCAGCTAGAACCTCTGCTTCGATTTTCGCATAATTGTCTTTTAACCATTGACGAAACAGCCCTGAACTGTGTGTCCAGTGAATGAATTCGTTCAATTTATCGAAGAATAGAACCGATCCTAAGACTAAAAAAACATTGGGTGACTGTGTCACTGTTATACCAGTATCGTAAAAACCTCTAATGTTCAACCGCCGCTGAACCCTAGAGTACATATCGATATCACCACCAGTCATCACATACGCTTTCGATGTATTTAACTTAAGAAATCGGGATATATAGTCCTTATTGTCCTTACTAATTGTAACAATTCTGTTGCTCCAATCTTCATGAGATGACCGATAAGTAAGTCTTTCGAGAATATAATTTGCATATGCCTGGGGAGTCAGAATAGTTAACGGGGAGTTGTAAATATCAGCAACCGTTTTGATCTGCGGTCTTAAAACCGGCTTTGTCACGTAGCTTTGCAAATCCGAAAGGTATCCATTGACAATAATAAATCCTACAAATGTTAGCGGTACAATTAGAAAAATTTCGGGACGAGAAAGTTGTCGATAATTAATGTGGTCGTTATCATGGATGAGCAGCTTGAAAACATCCATCAAACTTTGAAGGAGCAACAATTTCCTCTGTTTGATGTAACGGCAAGCGCACAACATTAACACGATTACAACTATTGCACCCACACAGTAACCAGAAAATGCTTTCGTGGTTAACGTTCGAAGATAGGCGTAGAAGTCGGAGTATGGTTCTGCTTCTGGCACAACGATATTTTCGTATGACACCTCAAGTGGGTAGACGCGAAAAATGCGTGACTGTACGGAGTAACCGTAGAGTCTAGTGACTATGTCAGCTCCATTCAGAAAATCCTCCGCAGCGGTCCTATACTTAGCCTTTTCTATCGTAAATGTCGCATTCATTACTTGAAATGCCGAGGCCCAGAATCGTTTATAGGCAACATTTTCAAACGGAGTCAACCGGAATTCGTGTTGATGGTAGTTGGAGTCTAGGCTCGGAAAGATCTCTCCACATGTTTCTCCACTGGTCACGTTTATTACTTCAAAATTGCCAAACGAATGAAAAGTGAAAACATTGAACGACCGTTCAACGGGAGAGCAGATCGTCCCAAAAACATTCACAATCCACTGATCTCTGAACCACAGAAAATGTGTGCGTATATCGTTCATTGAAGTAATCGTTTGAAAGAATATTCCAATTTTCATATTTGTGCTGAGAAGCTGAATATTCTTGATCTGTTTCAGTAAATTTAAGTTCTTGGCGAGCACCGAACTCTCCGGAACGACGATCATGAAAGTATTTTTACTTTGTATCTTCTGCAGGCGTTCCAAACCGGAGACACTTCCATTAGTACTCTCGAAAATGAATAAACTTTTTGGTTGGCTTCCATTTCTCACAAAGTTATCGATATCTACTGATGAACTAGACAAGATGATATTGTGGTCAAACTTGAAGCAGTTATTTAAGTCGCCAATTAGTCCGGCATCTGGAGATGTTAGAGCCAGCAAACTCAGTAGTACTGCATCAATTGCCATAGTTTGTGTCATTGAATCGAATTAGCTGTTTTACAATATCTGAGGACATATTTTCTGTACAGAATAAAATCAATCGAAGAGTGTAATTCGTCAGGTCCACTATAAAGCTCTTCAATTAAAAAATAGTCGGGTTTGTGATGATGATCATTATCATCAACTGAAGTGGAAACTCTATAGTGGCAACTATCAATGAATAACTTCCCACGTATGGTCTAATGTCACCGCGGAGGACATAGCGATTTTTAAGGCGGATTCTATCTCTCTCATTTTAATATTATTTTGACCAAAACTAGCCAAGTAAGTACGAATTTTCACTGGCCGAACGAACAAGATTTCATCCACAGAGTTCGGTTTTTATATAACTGATGATGAGTTTGACAATTCGTATGGCCTTGGAAAAGACCTATTACTTTCACGACTGCCGTAATTCGGAAGAAAAATAATTTCCAATAAAATAACAAAAGAAATACTGGAAATTCTTTTGTTATTTCCACTGGAAATTATTTTTTTTACAAATTACGGCAGACGAGTATGTTGACACTGACAAAAAAATTTAAAAAACTCAGCCGTTGCAGGTAACTTTGTCTCCAGGTAATCTACAATACCTGCCACAACTGTAGCGCCCCATACAAAAAATACAGCTGCGGCAGATAAATGTAGATTACCTGGAGACAAAGTTACCTGCTAAAGGTGAGTTTTTCGAAACTTTTTTGTCAGTGGGTCACAGCTCGAGGCAAACCACACCGAAGCTGAAAGTGCTATGGCTTTAATCATTGACTGAAAACGAGCTTCCGGTGTAGCAGTACACTGACAAAAAAGAGTTGAAAATCTTACCTGTAGCAGGTAACTTTGTCTCCTGGTAATCTATAATAGCTGCCACAGCTGTAGTGTCTCATACTACTAAGTAGACTTAGTAAGTTGACAATTTCGTATTTTATGACAACCACGTTTAATGACATCAAAAATTGTTATCATTTCTGGAATTTAGGAGGTGAATTTTTGTATGAAGTTTGCCATTGTATCATCAACTGTGGTGTGTCACCGGCGAGACCTCCCCAAGTAAACAGCCTCGGTTGAAGTATCCTTCATACCGTTTTGTTTGACCGACTCATCTTTGATCTTTGAAGTCGTGCTATTATATATTATGAGCAGACAGACCTGACTAAAATGAAAAATGTTCAAGCAAATTGACAATATGGATGGTACGTGATGTTTCAAGTAGCAATTGAGTTAATGTTTTAATTACAGTCAACGAATTACGTTAGAAACCACTGCTTATTTATCTATCAAGGTTGGTATGAAGGTTATTTCTCGGACCAGATATCGTGTGCGAGAAAATACCAGCATACCTCCACCGTGATAGATACAACGTCTATGCAATTCCAAGAAATTCGATTACCAGCACTTTATTCCCGTGAAGAATCGTCAAAGTCAAATCGCAAAAAAAAACGTCAAGAAAAATCGACAAAGTGTGAAGACACAGAAACATAATATATATTATGCACCTGTTGCCAAGATTGGTATTTTGACGTGTAGGACATTATTGCCCTAGCCGAAGGCGTGGGTCATAATGCCTACACGTCAAAATAACAGTCTGGCAATAGGTGCATATCATATTTTATCTGTCGAGAACAGATATATCGAGATAAACAAAAACTCCCTAGAGGGATAAGCTCGAGATTATCGTTCTAGACAGATAGAAAATTGAAAATTTGCCTTTATGGCGTTTTTTCGTAGCGTTTCTTCACACATTGGCGATTTTTCTTGGCGTTTTATCACATTCTATCGATTTTTCGTGACGATTTAACAAATCAACCAAATATGATGATTATGTTCGATCCTAGGGAATCCATCCTGTTACGAAAGGTGACGCAAAGGCGCTTTGTTCGGCCCTAGGGAAAAATCTTTTTACGAGAGGTAACATAAGGGCGTTTTGTACGATCCTAGGGAATTTATCCTTTAACGTAATGTAAGATGCTTTATCCGACTTTGCAGTGCGTCGAAAGAGATTTAATGCTTCTTTTTCAAGCAATCGAAAACGTATTTTTTCACTTTGGCGTTTACTCACACTCTGACGATTTTTCTAGGTGTTTCTTTACACTTTGGCGAGAATGTGAAGAAACGCCAAGAACCATAAAGAATTGCAAATTTGTCTTTATGGCGTTTCTTCAATCTTTTGCGATTTTTCTTAACGTTTCTTCACACTTCGGAGATTTTTCATAGCGTTTCTTCTCATTCTGGCGATTTTTTTTGGTGATTTAACAAATCAACCATTTGAATTGTTAAGAAAAATCGCCCAAGTGAGAAGAAACGCTTAGAAAAATCGACAGAGCGTGAAGAAACGCCAAAAAAATATCTTGACGATACTTCACGACTATATATGTCGAATGGCAGCTGGTTTTTTTGAGCAAGAATTCAGTAGTTTCCCTCTATCCGTCGAAACGACCCAATCGTCATATTCGCATCTCTCTGCCGCAAATGCGTTAACAACGAACTGATCTCTAAACCACAGCTTCTTATATCATCGAAAAATCTGATTCATTGAAATAATATTTCAATCTCTATGTTTCTATCGACACGTTGAATATACCTAATCTGTTCCAGTAAATTCAAGTTCCTTGCAAAACTATAATTCTTATTTAAGAGCATCATAAACCGAAGCGATAGCGGAAGTTTGTGACGTTAGCTCGTCTTTAGGAAAGAAAAAAGAACAACAAACAGGAGAACTAAGGATATACATAAAAAAAATATGTTTAAACGAAAGTTCTCGTCAATGCGAGTTCAACGAGCTATCGATCATTAAAAACGATCCAATACATCCGGATAAAACACTACTTGAAATTGAAGCATCTTTACTCATTTTCAGCACTTTCACCATATTCGAGTTAATAAAAATGTTTCATGTGGGTTTTATACACGCGTTCACACAGACTACTTGTTTACGAAAACTGCCATTGTACTTTTGCTAAAACTTACATTTGAATTTTAAGTGAACGATTCGATGAAAAAGTGAACCGAAAAATACATTTCAACGCTTTCTTGTATGAAAATGACGCTACGTTAGAAAGACCTCCGCACTTTCCATTTTGAATTTCAACCGCACTTACGGCGTGAATTCAATCTTAGGATTAGGACCTTTTCACCGACAAATCAATAAATTAATTTTTGTAAATTTAATGAAAACATTTTCATCACTATTTCCAAAAAACGCTCATATAAGCCATTATTTCATTTATATGACAAAAATATGACAATATGAGATGTTACAACCCCTCATACGACAATAATCATCTGCCACTTTGTGACGCATTTTTTTTTTTAAATTTTCGTTGTAAAATCTCATCGGTAAACTTTTTGTTAAAATTTTCTTTTTAAAATTTTTTTGGTCAAAATTGATTACGTTGAGGCGCAGAATGTGTCACCAAAACTGTTATCAAATGTTTTGGAAGTTTAACTTTTACAGTACTAGCGTCACCTCTTCCTCTTTTGAGGTTTTTGTGGGATTTGTATTTGTTCAATAGATGTATTCGCATTAGAGCTGTTAAATGCTGATAGATGGAATCGACGATAAAGACATGAGCATCAAACGATCTCAAAGTTTTTTCTGAGATAAAACTTGTTGCATAAATGAGTATATCAGAAAGTTATTTATGCAACATGTTGAGAAATCGGTTTGTTCTTGTCACTAGCGAAGCGAATATATGTCTCCACTATAGACTGTGAATGCGTATTTCATTTATTTATTGAAAAGAAATACTATGCTCACCTGTTATTTAGCATTTCTTGCGGGACATGCCTTAATCTTTAGAATTTTATACACATTTAATGTTTAACTTTCTAAACTAACTTTATTTCACACTTTAGATTGTTATATTTAAATATTGAAATTAAATATTGGAAACCGACTGACCGTTATTCTATTCGGAATTTCTACATTATACAGGAACGATAGGTAGTACAGATGTAAAGCCTTGCTATTTGTCTTTGTTGAATCAAGAAACTATCTTAGCAGGGCGTTTTTTAAGTGCTGCATTTTCTTTTATGACCATCTCTGAGAAACCTCAGAAGTTTATGCCACCAATTGCTTGATAACATTCATCTGAATTGCAAGTAAATTCGAACGGTCGCGCTTCAGAGTTCGTTAACTTCAATTAAAAAAAAAACCGTCCACCAAGGGTGTTTATAATTTATTTAATGTCTTCAATGTTTGGTCGTACATTGCACGTTTATTGACCATATTAACAATACTGATGTACTTAGACATCGCTGTCACTGAAAATCTAGGTTTTCATTTATTAAAAATAATTTTTTATAAAAACAACGTACAATCCACCACCTTGAAGGTAAAACAATGATTTTCTTCCGAATTAATATTTTTCGACGAAAAAAACTTGTCACAAGTATTAGACCAGTGCCACAAGCCACTTCCATTTCAGTTCCCCATAAACGAGGGATCACCGACTTCAGTGTAATCCCTGGAAGTCGGTGACCCCTCACCCGTAAAACCACTGTTCGAAACCTATGCCATGTCGTTACTCGATACGAAAAACGTTTTTCTACGAATTTTCGAGCCCGAGATTAAGTAGACCTACCGGGGCCTGTTTATGGGAAACTAATTTGCTAAAATAGGCCCTGATGATCTTGCGGCCGTCACGTCAATGAAATGAGTTCAGAATTAAGCTTGCTTTGCAACATCCTTTCTAAAACTTATTCGCAAAACGTTCTCTAATCTTAGTCCACACAATTTCAATTATCAGAACCATTGTGCTGGCAATCCAACCATAAACGACAAACATGGGAAATTCATAATCATCATCCGCTAACTCTTGTCTGATGATTACATTGTGATTGACAGTCAGAATCTTTTCTTCCATTATAGCAAAGTGTTCTTTCAGCCATTGAAGAAGCAATCCTGAGCTGTGTGTTCTGTGAATTATTTCGTTTATTTTGCCAAAGAACAGAACTGATTCATGGAATAAAAACATGTGGAGTGAGTTTGTCACGGTTATACCCGTATCGTAAAAACCTCTAATGTTCAATCGCCGCTGAACTCTTGAGAGCGTATCGATATCACGATCATTCAACACATACGATGTCGACGTATTAAACATGATAAGTTGAGTATAATAATCCTTATGATCAATTGCAACAATTTTGTTGCTCCAATCTTCATGAGTTGACCGATAAGTAACTCTTTTGAGAACTAGATTCACGTACTCCGGGGTGATCGCAATAGCTAAGGGTGAATTGTAAATATCAGCAATGGTTTTGAGTTGGGGTTGTAGAGCCGGTTTTGTCAGGTAGCTTTGCAAATTGGACAGATAACCGTTAACGACAATGAATCCTATGAATGTCAGTGGTCCGATCACAAATGTCTCGGCACGAGAGAGTCGTTGATATTTGATCGATGTATTATCATTAATGAGCAGGTTCAGAACATCGATCAAACTTTGAGATAAACAAATTTTCTTCTGCTTGATATGGCGACATAAGCATAAGGTTACTAGAATTGCAGCCATTGCACCAGCCCAATAAGCGAAAAATTCGTTCGAGGTTAACGTACGCAGATAGGCGTAGAAGCCAGAGTATGGTTCTGCTTCTGGAACAACAATATTTTCGTGTGTCATTACAAGCGGGTACATATGAAACCTGCGTGACTTTGTCGAGAAGGAGTAGAGCACAGGGACTACGTCAATTCCATTCTGAAAATACTCCGTGACGGTGCTATATCTACTAACGTTTTCAATCGTAAATGTCGCATTCATTACTTGAAACACTGCCAGCCAGAATCTTTCGCATAAATGGCATTCAAATGGAGTTACTCGGAATTTGTGTTGATGATAGTTGGAGTCTAGGCTGGGAAAGATATCCTCACATCTGTTTCTTCGTGTCACGTTTATCACTTTAAATTTGCCAAACGAATGAAAGGTAAACATGTTCAACGAAAGATCAGAGTGAGCTGCCGCAAATGCGTTAACAACGAACTGATCTCTGAACCACAGAAAATGGCTTCGTATATCGTCGATTGAAGTGACATTTTGAAAGAATATTCCAATCTTCATATTTCTGTCGACACGTTGAACATTCCTGATCTGTTTCAATAAATTCAAGTTCTTTTCGACCGTCGAACCCTTCGGAACAGCAATCACGAGAGTATTTGTGCTCTCTAGTATTTGTGGACTTTTCAATCCTGGGACACTTCCATTAGTACTCTCAAAAATGAATATACTTTTTGGCGGTGCTCCATTTCTTGCAAAGTGATCGATATCTACTGTTGAGTCCGCCAAGAATATATTCTGATTAAACTTGAAGCAATTGTTTAAATTATCAATAAGTCTGGCCTCTTGAGCTGTTAAAGAAAGCAAGCCTAGGACTGTCTGAATTTCCATGGTTTTGGTTCGAGTTATCCGTTTTACAACATCAAAGAAAATATTTTCCATTCAAAATAAAATCAATCAATCGAAAGGCGTAACTCATTAGTCATTGTGGTCATTATATAGCTGCAGAATTACAAATAGTCGGGGTTGTGATGATGATCATCATCATCATTTTTACTGCAATTACAAGAGGTGCGCCCATTCCGAAGAGAATAAAGAGAGTACAGGAAACTAGTAAAGAATCGATTGCCTGTCATTTTGTCAAATGCCCTCACCGAAGCACGAAAAGCGTTCCGAGAGACGCCAAAACACTGCGAGAACACGTTGAACACCCACTACAAACTGTTCACCAGCTCATAATTCGAACGACGTCTTGCCGGCACCATAAAACCCATCTGAGGAACTCTGTGTCTGTACTCATCTTAACGCAGACCCTCAGGGAATAGCAAGAAATGCGGATCCAAACTTTATCAATTACCTTAAACTCACCACAAATTCACCCGAAACTATGATGGATCCGCATGTGCCGTATTTTTTGTGAGACAATTTCCATGCTATAGCATTTTATGGATATTTTTACCAGAAAATAGGCGCCTAGAGTGAAATACTGAAAATTTTGGAGCCGTGTAACGTTAACGGAAATATTTTCAGGATGTTACAACCGCACTTACTAAAATGAAAAATGTTCAATCAAATGAATAATGGATGTAAAACAACGTATATGACGTGACACGTGAAGGTTCAAGTATTAATTGAATTTATATTTTAATTAACCTGGAGCATTTAACGTTTTTTCGGATTTTTAGCCCCGTACGAAGTACTGGGGGCTTATAAGATTAATATGCCGTTTGTAACACGTCGAATTGGAAGCAGACAGTAAGGGCAAAGCATTTGGTTATGTTCATAGATGACGAATCCGCAATAAAAAAAATGTCCGTCCGTCCGTCTGTGACCCCTCTAGCTTGAGCAAATCACAACCTTTTTTCAAAATTCTTTTTTTCCCCGATTGGTATCGACAAAAGTAAGGTCAAGTTCGAAAATGGGCATGGTAGGGTCGGCCCTTCCAGAGCTAGGGCCCTATAGGTGTTTTTCAGTATTTCGACTATTTCTACCGAAATACGCAAGCAATAGCTGCTTGTGATATATCAAATGAAAGGTATTGACGAGTAGAACAAAGTTGCTGAACATTGTTTTTGGGTAAGATGCAACGTGGGCTTGTTAGGAGGGCTCAAAGGTCGTTACTCGGCCCTAAGTGTTTTTTGCACATAAATCGAGTAAATCTCATCCGATTTTGCTAGTTTTTGTTTCATTTGAGAGATAATTGAATGCCGAATAGAATGATGGCAAAAAAAGTTTCAAATTTGGGCCCTTGCACTAAGGCCGCTACTAGGCCCTAAGTGCTTTTTGCACATAAATCGAGTAAATCTCAACCGATTTTGCTAGTTTTTGTTTCATTTGAGAGGTAATTGAATACCCAATGGAAAGTTGGCAAAAAATTTTGGGTTTCTAAAATAATGTCGTAAATTGTTGGTTTTATTTGAGAGGTACTTCGTACGGGCTTTCGTAATTGCGCTATGCGCAATTTTAAAAATGAACAGTTTCAGTAAATTTGACAATGCCCAACTTGACTTGCATTTTGGCAACAGACGCATTAGACGGTTGTAGACGTATTAGGGTTCCGGGCTTATTAGGGCTACGGACGTATAATGGTTGCGGACGAAATAGGATTACGGGTTGTACGGGGCTAAGTCACAGCAAACGCTCCGACTGTTCTGATGCCTTGTTTTTCTTCGATTCTTTGTTCTTCTACATAATTCAAAATTGAAAAATCAGGGTCGTGAACAGTGACTGACTTACACAGGAGAGTTTGGTACTTCACTGAAGCTTTCTTCAAAGAAAATGTTGCAACATCAAATGTAGGCTATATTTTAGCAATGCAGGGTACACTCTTATAGGATTTGTTAAACATTCAATGCATTAAAAAGTGCCACAATCAATTCCTTTTTAATTATAATTATAAAACAACGATTCTCGACCCAATTCAAATCTTTTTAAGCGGCGAAAATGTCGTCAAAAGTGCAGTGAAACTTGTATTGAGCAAAGTTTATTGAATTGGAAAATGAATCGACCCATTGAGAGTTGATAACAGATGGCGTTGTATCCTCCATACGGCAGTGTCATGGAAGATGCAACGCCATCTGATATCATCTCACTGACTACAAACCAAGTACTAGACCAAATTTTTGTAACCGACAATTAGTAACCTCTTATTGAGATATGGAATTGTGGTAGAATTGTGTTGAATTGAGCTTGCTGTGCAATTTCATAATGTAAATTTGTTCGGAAAACGTTTCTTTATCTTAGTCCACAAAATTTCAATTATTAGTACAATTGTGCTGGCAATCCAACCATAAACAACAATTGTAGGAAAGTCGGAATCATCATCATCAGCTTCCTGCTGTTGACTTTTCAATCTGTTACGGTTGTCAGTCAGAAGGTTTGTTTCAACTTTAGCATAGTTTTCTCTTAACCAATGATTCAGCAATCCTGAGCTGTGTGACCTGTGAATTATTTCATTTAATTTATCAAAGAACAGAACCGAATCAGACATTGGAAACATAAGTAGTGAGTTTGTCACTGTTACACCCGTATCGTAATAACCTCTAATGTTCAACCGACGCTGAATCCTTGAGAACATATCGAAATCATGATCACTCATCACATACGACGTCGACGTATTAAACATGGTAAATTGACTTTTCAAATCTTCGTCCTTTACAACAATTTTGTTGCTCCAGTTTTCACGAGTTGACCGATAAGTAACTCTGTCGAGAACTAAATTCACGTACTCCGGCGCGATCGCAATAGCTAACGGCGAATTGTAAATATCAGCAACGGTTTTCAGTTGGGGTTGAAGAACCGGTGCTGTTACGTAGCTTTGTAAATTGGACAGATATCCATTAACGACAACAAATCCTACGAATGTCAGTGGTCCGATCACAAATGTCTCGGCACGAGAGAGTCGTTGATAATTTATGTAACTGTTGTCATTGATGAGAAGGTTAAGAACATCCATCGAGCTTTCAAAAATTGCAAATTTCTTCTGCTTGATATAGCGACATGAGCATAAGGTTACTAGAATTGCAGCTATTGCACCAGCACAATACGCGAAAAATTCGTTCGACGTTAAGGTAAGCAGATAGGCGTAAAAACCGGAGTATGGTTCTGCTTCGGGAACAATAATATTTTCGTGTGTCAATAGAATTGGGTACATGAGAAACCTGCGTGATCTTGTGGTGAAGGCCCCGAGTGAAGGAACTATGTCGATTCCATTCAGAAAATACTGCACAATGAATCTATGGTTGTAGTTGACGTTTTCAATCGCATATGTCCCATTCATGACGTGAAACACTGTCCGCCAAAATCGTCTGCATAAATGACATACAAACGGAGTCACTCGGAATTTGTGTTGATGATAGTTAGAGTCCAGACTCGGAAAAATCTCTTCGCACATTTTCCCACGCGTCACATTTAGCACTTCAAATGCTCCAAACGAATGAAAAGTAAAAATGTTCAACGAAAGATCGGTGTGTGGGTTAGCTACTGCAAAAACATTTGCAATGAACTGACTTTTGAACCACAGAAAGTGGCTTCGTATATCATCCATCGAAGTAAGAGTTTGAAAGAATATTCCAATTTTCATATTGGTGCTGAGGCGCTGAACAATACTGATCTCCTTCAGCAAATTCAAGTTCTTGTTGAATGATGAACTCGCCGGAACAACAACCATGAAAGTGTTTTTACCTCCAATTTTCGCCCCATTTGTCAGTCTCATTCCGTCGAAACGGAATAAACTTTTCGGTTGGGTTTCATTTCTCACAAAGTTATTGATATCCACTGATGACGCCGCCACAATGATACTGTGGTCAAACTCGAAGCAATCGTTTAAATCGCCAATAAGTATGGCTTCCGGAGATGTTAGAGTCAGCAAGCTTAGGACTGCTTGAATTTCCATTGTTGCTGGACGAAATTTCACGTGTCACTAATTCCGGTTAGTCATTTTACAATTGCAAACAATGTTTTACAGAAAATAACATCAATCGACCACCAGCTGGAGTAGTCAGGCTTGTTATGGTGGTAATAATGCATCATCGTCCACGGGTTAATGGAAGTGGTTTGGTGACGAAGTAACCACACCAGTTTTTTCGTGTTCGCTGGTCCTCTAAAAAAATCCAACTTTGACATTAAATGATGCATTCATGATGCATGATCATTCAGCTTTAAGTCAGCAGTAACGCTAGAATGCTGGGAAACTTTGAACAGTGCTACCACTATCAACCACATCAACCTAATATGGGTGCCAGGTCACCAAGGTATTGAAGGTAACGAGCTAGCCAGAATGGCGGCTTTAAGCACACCAATTGGACCAGAACCAATAATGGGCACGCCCCACTCATACAGTAAAAGTATAATTAAAATAATAAGGACAAAAAGATCCAAAAATTATTGGGACAGCATTACAAGCTGCAGACAATCCAAAAACTGCATCAACATATGCGACAGAAACTCAAAGTTTCTACTAAACGTAAGCAGAACAAGACTGAAAATCTTCACCGGCGTAACAACTGGACACTACGGATTTAACAAACACCTCACAACTATAAGAAAACGAACGGATCCAGGGTGTGATCTGTGTGGCCATCACACTGACACAGCCGAACATTACCTCTGCCATTGCCCAGCTTTCATCATGAAAAGGCGAAAGCACTTAGGCAACTACATCATCAGGTATAACCTGATCAAAAACATTCACCCAAGGGACATCCTAAACTACATTACTAGTACAGGAAGGTTCCAATAACCAGCAACTGCACTAATAAGTCATAGCCAGCACAATGGGCCCAAACAGAGGCCCCCGTGCGTGTTCTACCACGGTAGAACGGCTACTTAAAAAAAAAAAAAATATGTAACAGTCTTGTCGTGCATCAAGGTCCTAACCAACCAGACCTGACTAAAGTGAGAAATGCCCCCTCCAACGGAAAATATATTTTAGAAGCCAAGGTACGTGGATGTAGGAATTGAATTATTTTTTTAATTAACAGTCAACAAATTACTCCCCTTCCACCGCAATTTGTAGTATACTCTGTATCAGGTTCGCGACATTGGTAAAACTAAACATCACTTCGCCAGAAACAAATTCTTCGTTAACTGTGAACATGTTGGTCTTCATTACGTTTATTAAGGTTTTTTTTGTAAATAAAACTTTTATTGAAATCACTTAGTTTACATTGTGCTTTATGTAGTCTAGAAGCAGATTCAAGTGGTCAGCTAGGGTGCAGCTTTTCAAACTTTAAAAACGTCTTTATTTTGTTATGGAATATAGTTCATAAAAGAAATGCACTACTAGTGCATAGGCAGAAGAAAATTTTTTGAAAAGAAATAAAAACTTCCAATGATTGAACTTAACTAGGACTATTTACACATTATTGGGATCACGGCGAGCAACTATAAATCCATTTGGTTGAAATCTGGAACATCACAATGAGCTGGTCTTGTTTGTTTTGACATAAACTTAGACCGTTGAGTAAGTCTTCCATTATAGGACCAATATCTTCGATCTTAAATTTTTCATTGTTGGCGCGATTAGCAAATTCTCCCTCAGTTTTATTGGAGTTGTGTTTGAAGATACTTGACCAGTCTATGGTGCTTGCAGTGTTTTCTGTTGGTGTTCTTTGGACAGTAGTTGATTTACTCTCTAAAGTTGGGAAGTGTATAAGGTTTTTGACCGGAACATTTGATGGCTTAGTAGAACAATTGTTTGACAATGCGAGTCTTTTCCTCATAAGAATGAACTCCTTACGCTTTGGGCACTCAGGTGATGTTGATTCATGATCTCCTTTGCAGTTGATACATTTTTTAATTGGGCTGTTGCACTGATCTGCAGGGTAGTCGAGTCCACAAATAGCACATTTTATGTTGAAAGTTGGCATCGTCTGCACTGCGTGAAATTGTTTGACTTCCTTAGATAGGGGCGCCGATTCGGAATGGTGTAATCAATTCGAACTTTGTTGAGGTTATCTATTTTAACTGAACGTTGTTTGAATGAGACGACATACGATCCCTTGTTGTCAAATTTTTTGTTTTTGGGTAGAATTTCTCTCACTTCCACTGGTTCTATCTGATAGATTTTGAGTGATTCAATGATGTTTTGAGTAGTAGTTCTGGTGATACCACTCAGGACAAATTTATCATATTTTTCTGGGTCAACGTCATGTGAAAAGAATTCAATGGAATTTGCACATAGCAAGTTTTTAAATTTGTTATACACGTCACTGTTATTTAACTGTATTTTAGTACCAATGGACATGTACTTGATCGAGTATTCTATATTAGCATACGTTTCACGTAAAATTTTTACGGCACTATTCAAGTTCAATGCACCTACAATTGTAATAGGTGGCAATTTAGTATTTTTTCGTTGACTTTGCTGTTTTGGTTCGGAATTTTCTGGTTGATTTGGTTTGTTCGTTAACACATCGAATGCGTTTTTCGTTGAAACACTATATATATTGTTTGAAGAATCGTAATTTTTGGGTTGAACTTGTTTATTTTCGTTGCCCATGTTGGGGGCTGACTTATTGTTCCAAGGTAGATTCATTTGATCCAACTTGTTTTTGAAGAATAGCAGTGAGTCTATTTCACTATGTTCTTTGGATATCTTTGATCTCTTATCATTTACCCCCGGGGGTGAGGGAGTAGTGTCTACTTGATTTCTTGGTCTTTTCACATCTCCACTGTTCTTTGTGCTGCTGGGCTCAGCAACATTCGGATTTTGCTTGTTACTATCCACTATAGAATTTTATTAATTTAATGAAACAAAATGAATAACTGCTCGTAAGCAAAATTGTAAAAACCGCTGTATGTTGCACTATTGTTGTAGAGGTAAATTAAAAATCGACCGCACCGGACAAAAGTGTAACTGTAAAATGACGTTTATTAAGGTTAATCTGGTCTCATTGGAACAAAGGAAATTTATCATACCAATGCTTGGAGGTGGTCATTGAATTGAATGACAATCTCTTTATTGGGAAATTTAATGATGGGAATTCTGCCGCACTACTTCCCTTCAAATAGTCCATTATTGGGCGAGGATTTAAGTGGAACGGTGAGTATTAGTCTGACTAATCTTGTGAATTATATTGTATAAAGCTAGAACTACCACCGCGATGTTAGGAGTGCTTTTAAGTGCACATTGCACATAGATCTCTTCAGATGGACTTCTAGGGATGTACACTCTACAGTTGTACATACCTCTAAGAAAATTGCAATAAACCAGCTCATCTCTCTTTACGTCGAAGGCGTCTTACTAACTTTGTCCACGCAATTTCAATTACCAGTACAATTGTGCCGACAATCCAACCATAAACCACAAACATTGGAAATTCGAATTCATCATCTGTCGGTTGACTCCTCAATCTGTTGAGGTTGGCAGCTAAAACCTTTTTTTCAACTACAGAAAAAGCTTCTCTCATCCATCTATTAAGCAATCCTGAACTGTGTGTCCAGTGAATAATCTCGTTCAATCTCTCGACGAAGACAAACCTATGCGATATTGGAAATACGCAAAGCGTGCTTGTCACTGTTATACCAGTATCGTAAAATCCTCTAATGTTCAACCGCCGCTGAACCTTTGAGAGCATTTGGAAACTACGATCGCCCATCAAATACGATGACGAAGTGTTAAACATGAGGAATTGGATGTGGTAGTTCACATCGATTGCAATAATTTTGTTGCTCCAATTCTCATGGCTAGACCGATAAGTCACCCGTTCAAGGAGCTTATTCACATATAGAAGTGGGGTTGCAATAGTCATAGGTGAATTGTAAATATCAGCAACGGTCTTCAGTTGGGGTTGCAGAACCGGTGTTGTTACGTAGCTTTGCAGATTGGATAGATATCCATTGACGATAATCAATCCGACGAATGTTAGTGGTCCAATCACAAATGTCTCGGCGCGAGACAGTCGTTGATACTTGATCGAACTGTTATCATTGATGAGGAGGTTAAAAACATCCATCGAACTTTCAAAAATTGAAATTTTCTTCTGCTTGATGTAGCGACAAACGCTCAACGTTACAACAATTGATATCATTGCACCAGCACAATATGCGAAAAATTCGTTCGACGTTAAGGTAAGTAGATAAGCGTAATAGCCGGAATATGGTTCAGCTTCCGGAACAATAATATTTTCATATGTCAAGTATAGTGGGTACATACGTGATGTTATAGCGAACGTATGGAATTCAGGTATTATGTCAATTCCATTCTGAAAATCCTCCGCTAGGCTTCTATAGTTGTTAACGTTTTCAATTGCAGGAGTGGCATTCATTACTTGAATCGCTGCCAACCAGAATCGTTCGTACAACTGACTTTCAAACGGTAACACCCGGAGTACGTGTTGATGATAATTGGAATCTAAGCTCGGAAAAGTCTCCAAACAAATGTTGCCATTTGTCACATTTATCACCTCGAAATTCCCGAATGAATGAAAAGTATAAATATTCAACAAACGCCCAGCGTGTGAGTGAGCCACCGCAAATACGTTAACAACCGACTGAGCTCTGAACCACAGAAAGTGAACTCGTATGTCGTCCATCGAAGTGACATTTTGAAAGAATATTCCAATCTTCATATTTCTGTCGACACGTTGAATATTCCTGATCTCTTCCAGTAAATTCCGGTTCTTGTCAAACGTTGAACTCCACGGAACAACAACCATGAAAGTATTTTTACTTTGTATCATTTGTATCATTTTCCCCAAGCCTTTGACACTTCCGTTAACACTATCGAAAATGAATAAACTTTTCGGTTGATTTTCATTTCTCACAATGAGACCGACATCTACTGATGAGTCCGTCAAGAAGATATTGTGGTCGAACTTAAAGCAGTTGTTCAAATCGCCAATTAATCTGGCTTCTGGAGATGTTAGAGTGAGCAAGCTCAGGACTGTTTGAACTTCCATAACGTTTGTCGAGAAAGTCGTTTTACAACAACGAATGACATATTTTCCGTTCTAAATGAAATCAATCGAATTGATCGATCATATCTGCCCATATGTTCGCCATTATAAAGCTTTTCAATAATGAATAGTCAGGTTTGTGATCATAGAGGTTTCACGCCGTAAATGTGCCAAAAATTTGAATTTCAAGTGAACGATTCGATGAAAATGTGAACCGAAAAGTACATTTCAACGCTTCGTATGCGTGCAACGGACGCTGTTTAGAAAGAATTTCGCACTTTCAACGCACTTCAAGCAAAAGTGGTGATAGCTGCCAAAGTACTATTTTTTATGACAAATTTTACAGTGTGAAAATTTGTTCAATACACTGTTCCATTTTTTTAGAAACTGAAACTGAAGTGATATGAGGCTCCATATGGGCTTCAACACAAATTTGATCAGAATTAAAAAATTGCTGTTGCGATTTGACATTAGTCTAAATAAAAATCCATTGAACTTTGGGTGAATGAGTGATTCGTTGAAAGTGGCAAACTTAATACCTTATGTGGAATTTATGTGGAAAATGGCGCAAATCACATATTTTAGGAATTTATAAAGTTAAAATTTTTATAGAATTGAAGTTAAATCGACAAAAGATGAGACACATGTATCTTTATTTTCGATTTTTAACAAATTTATGCAAAAAAATCGACGAAAAATCCATTTTTGGCGTACCAATATTTCCAATATTCCAATATTTCTTTTGTTATGCCGTCAAACTTGACGGGAGAGTTCGTATTTAACCAATCAGACGAATCCGACCTAACTAAAATGAATTGCTTTTTAATCAATTTGAATTTATGTGTAAAATTACGTGCTTCGAGTAAGTGTAGCTATTAAATTCTTGTCTTACATTCAGATCGGAAAATACATCCAGAAACTTTTTTTTATGTTCCATTTTTTATTTAAGAAATTTACATATACCAAGAAATGGTGGTCAGGCTTAGCCCTCATCCCAACTTGTAAAAACTTGGATCTTTTCAGAATAAATAAATATTATAAATAAAAAATTTCTTCTAAAGGTTTCGCCGCCGGAATCGTTCCCATTACTCGACTAGCATTGAAGCTTTGAATAGCCAGGGAGATTCTTTGTGTTAGATAAAATTTTTATTTCTTGTCTCCGGTTAATTCCTGCAACTTCGAACCAACATTGCTGATGAAATTTTTTAATTCCAAGGTGAATTGGTGAATTTGGAACGATTAAGCGACGTTATGTTGCACATAGAAAAATTCGTTTGCGTCAAGTTGTATTTAGTGGTGAATTAGAAGGATTTAGAGCCGTCATGTTGCACAAGTTTGGATCCGTAATTTCTCTGATCCGCTGAGGGTCTGCGTTACCTTCAGTGTTTATATAGGTCTGGGTCCAAGGCCATATGAATTGTCAAATTTCATCCACAGAACCATAACCTCAATAATATTTCTGTGTAAATCGCGTAGGCGACGTTGCTCGATTTGTATGAAATATCACGTAAGCGACGTTGCTGTGGATGAAATTGTCGTTGTTCGGGTTGTCAAAGTTCGTGTTTACAGTTACTTGGAACAAACCTATACTTTGCTGTGGATGACGGTCGGTTCTTTTCGGCTTGTCAAAATTCGTTTTTACCGTACGCTGGAAGAAACCTATTACCAATAATAGGAAATGAATTCGACAATCTGAAGGAGTTGCGGGAAATGCCTATTTTAATCGACAAAAGAAAATGCGTGAGTTCGCTGACCTAGTATACTAATTCTTTGAAATTGAATTTGTTATCTTCGACACTTTAATCATTGACTGAAAAAAGTGAATTTCTGTCAACGAAATAATTTGGAAGAAATTGGTGTCGTTCGTTCACCATAACTGACCGGATCTCACAAATTACAACGAAATAAGCAATTGTTAGTGAGAAATGTTTACAAGGCTGTAGACATTGGAAAGGTCACGCAGATCGCCATTTTATTAATGATACGCGGGAAAACACCTTTTGCATACAAATAAATTCGCCAAAATTGAATTTATATGGCGTTTCCCAAAGTTTACAGCCTTGGTAAATGGTGCTACTTGTGTGTTTGTTGATCCGAACCGATGGCGACATCAGCAGCCACACATAAATGTACCGCAGGTACAAATGGAATTATAATTTCCTCACTAAACGAAACTTACTTTCGGGTGAATTTAGTTTCGTTATGTTGAACATATTTCATTGGTTTGCATCAAGTTGCAGATAGTGGTGAGATGAGTTTGATTCCATTCGAACTTAGCAGGTGCAACCAAAGTATATAAACACTGAAGGTAATGCAGACCCTCAACGGATCAGAGAAATTACGGATCCAAACTTTCAGGTGAATTCATTCTCGTATGTTGTCTAACTTAGACTTGTGCAACATGACGGCCCTAAAAACTTCCAATTCACCACTAAATACAACTTGACGCAAACGAATTTTATATGTGTGCAACATAACGCCGCTAAATTGTTCCAGATTCACCACTAGATGCAACTTGACGCAAACGAATTCAATACGTGTGTAACATGACGGAGCTAAAATTCACCTGAAAGTTTGGATCCGTGTGTAACTGCGGATTTGCATTACCTTCAGTGTTAATATACTTTGGGTGCAACAACATTAGTCACAAGAAAATGTGATGATGACCAAGGTAAATATACATTCTGAAGGTAACGCAAATCCTCAGGGAATAGCAAGAAATACGGATCCAAAGTTTCGGGTGAATATAAGATTTGTTATGTTGCATCCGTGACGTTTGGCGTGATAATGTTGTTGGATCTGCGTTGTTTAGTATTGAGTTTTGGCATGTGTTGCAACCTAACAAAGTGAATTTAACTTGTGTCCAACATTATAAAAACTATATTCATCCGAAACTTTGGATCCACGTGTTCTTGCGGATTTGCGTTACCTTCAGTGTTTATATACTTTGATGATGACAACAATAGGTTTGTTCCAAGTAACTGTAAACACGAATTTTGACTAGCCGAACGAACACGATTTCATCCACAGATATCGGTTTTCATACAAATATTGATGAGGTTATGTCTATATATATGAAATTTGACAGTAATTTGACAATTCTTATGGCCTTGAAACAGACCTATACAAAAACGAATTCACCTGAAAGTCGGGATCCATTATTTCTCTGATCCGCTGAGGGTTTGGATTACATTCAGTGTTTATATACATTGGATCGAATCAACGAATTTCAAGCAAAAATGGTATCGAGTGACAGCTCCCAAATTTTTTACAGTGGAAAAATTTGTTTCTGTGATTCTCTGTCTAGTTTGAAGTGCGTTGATCAAATGCTTGTTTTAATTTCCTCTTAGACTTTGATCCGTCAAATTCGACGAAACCAAAGAACCGAGCAGAGAAAATTAAATTTTGCTATTCGTTCATTTTTCGATCTATATCGTTGAAATCAGTAAGTTTTAGCGATGATCGTTGTAAGTGTTACCCTTTAATCTGTAGAACGCTTATCGCTTGAAATTTATTGAATATTTTTTATCGGTACTCTGGAACATCGATATCGATATCGGTAGTTTATTATTTCTTTATCGGTAAAGTTTATCGTCCAAAACCACTTACAGAGGAGGTGTGTCGCAAGTCCTTTTATCCACTTACAAAAGAACTGATATCGGAAATTGTGACGCTTACAGATTCGACTATAGAGGTGTGCGCCGATCTTTAAATAGACGGCGGCGGTGCGCCGACTGGTAAGGGATCGGCGGCGGCGCGCCGGGAGAAATTTATAGTCGGCGGCGGTGCGCCGATCGGCGCGCCGATAAATTTACAAAAAATCTAAACTTTCGAAAATAATGCAAAAATATTTGAAAAAGCGTGCGCAATCCGTTTTCCGAGCACTGAATTCTTACTATCTTGCGATCTGAAGTATCAACCACTTATACAAGGGGAATTTTATATTTTGAATGTACAATCACTGACCTATTATTTTAAAAACATCTAACTTAATGAATCCAAGAATGATTAGTGAGTTTGCTTAAATGACATATAAGCTATAAGTCAACTTATAAGTTGAAAATTTTAAGTCACATCTTCATACTAGATGTTTTGCAGGTTTCTTATTTCCAACTTATAATTTATGTCATTTACGCAAACTGACTACTATTATCTTTCGATTTATGCAATAACCGTTCCAGTCCATCTTCGATGTAGGAGTGAGATCGTAGTAGAAGGTTTTCGCAAATAAGAGATTTAGATAAACTTAAATTTATAAGTAATAAGTGTATAGACTACGCCAAAATGATTTTTTCCAAAAAATTTTACATAAAGCAGCTAAAAATTGAAAATAAAGATACCCGTGTCTCGTCTTTTGACTAAAAAACTTGAAACAGGAAAGATTTTCCACTTTATAAATTCCTGAAACATGTGATATACACCATTTTCCACCCAAATTCCACATAAGGTCTTAAGTTTTCCACTTTACAATTACAGTAGTATTCACCCAGTTTTGACTGATTCACTGAATTTTGTTCTCTTTCTTCTTCCTCTTATCTGCATCTGAAAATAGAGTAACGTACCCAAGGGTTCACGTTAAGTGAGTATACAGAAAAGACAAATGCTGTTTCGACCTCGGGTATCGATGGCGGTCCCAGGTCAGCGTGATCTGACCATCCTCAGTTGTATCCATCGATACCCTTCCCAAGACAGCAAACTTTTTCTTTGAACGAGTATTCAAAAATTTGCCTAAAACACTTGCCATCGACTGATGGAAATAGGATACGTTATAGAAAGCTATACTTCGAAGATAACCCTATCGTAGCAGCAGAAACAAAATCACCGTCGTACAGTGCAAGTAAGAAGAAAAACCCAAAGTTCCAACAAAAATTTTTTAACAAAAAACTCCTTTCTACGCATATAGAAACATAGCAGCATAAAGAAACCTGATTAAGAGAGATAAACATTTGCTAAAACCTTGTACTCAGGCATACTCTTTTGTATAGATTTTTCAATTTAAGTTTACATTGCCGCCCATTAAAATGGCTGAAAGCACTAAACGTATAAAATTTCGGCGCGACGAAAATACAATCGGCGGCGTGAGCTATTATTTTTCAGCGGCGGCGCACCGAAAATTTAGCAAAAAATCGGCGGCGCGCCGGCGTAAAATCGGCGGTGCACACCTCTATTCGACTAGCAAAAAAAAAAATTACCGAAAAAATTCTAGAAAAAAAAATTAGCAAAAAAAACTGTTCTGTCTATTTTTAGTGAACCATAAACTGACCCTACAGAATTTATCCGGAATAGACAGATTTTCATAAATCTGCCTATTTTTGGTGAACCATAAACTGACCCTACAGAATTTATCAAAAATTCTGTCAGAAATAGACAGATTTTCATAACTGCACACTACTTATATAAGTGCCTCGTAATAATACTCGCGCAAGGACTCGTATGCGTACACGGCTCTTATATACATTCTTATAGCAGTAATGTACTATTACTAATACTCGTTCCGTTGCTCTACACTCTTTATAAATATTACTTACGAGATAATGAGGCTGCTTTCCAACTAATGTAGTAATGTGATATATTTGCCGCAAATGAAAATATTCGAGAGAAATATTAATGAAAAACGTATTATATATTCCCAATTCACTTCAAGCATGAGGGGTACTCTAAATAGGGTAATGAAACTTGAAAGTGTGGCACACAACTGTAAGACACTGTAAAAAAAACAATTTCATACAAAATAGCAGCTGATATTTGACAGCTGCCGGATATGGTCACTTTTGCTTTACGTGCGCTAATATTCCCCATGCAAAATGCCAAAAAAAGGTAAAACTTTTTTTATAAATCACTTTGAAAGTCACTAAAAACACGAAAATTTGAATAGAAATACAGTATTTCATCGGAAATTGTTGTATTTCGATTAGATTTGGACGTGCGACCCAGAGACCACAAAAATTGCTCTCATAACACTCCGTATAGAGTGCTTAAGTTAGAGATATGGCGAAACGACAACCTATTGTTCCATCTCGGGGTCTGCTGTCAGATTTTTTTGTATTATCGATGACCGAAGACCCCGAGTTGATTTTCCTTCTCGCTCAACTTAAACACCGTATGGCAGAGAGTCATCCCAATTTTATATGCAATTCTCTACCCCATAGAGCCCAGCTGTCGTTTAAATGCGCGTGCTAACTTATCATTTCTCTGGAACAAATGAACTGAAAAGAAAATTCGACCCAATATGTTTCGCTAGACATGAACCGATGTCTTCCATGGAACCATAACAACAACTTATTTTTCTTTGTTACTTTGACAATTGCATTTTTAATAGTGCTGAGGTTATGGATCTATGTATGACATTTCATGTCATGTCACGTCATGTTTGACATTTCATTTCACCTTGGAAGAAACCGAAGTAACCTATCTGATAATGAGAACGTTGTGATAAACTTAGCTGAGCATGAGGAGCACCATACCAGAACAAAACTTAATTACACTTTTACAACTCAAAATGTAATTCGCTGTCGCCACCTTTTTTAGCACACCAAAATTTATTACCAGATGGAGCAAACAACCCGTCAGCTGATAGTTGACATTTGATTTTTTGACACATTACCACATTAAGAAACGTAAACATAACAACAACGTTTCATTTGAGAAAATAGAAAATATCAGATGGGACAACCGTGGCTTGAAAAGACATGAGCGACGACACGACTTTCAGTGATTTGTTCGAAGAACTTAAGCTGAAGATCTTCAAATACCTCAATCTCAACGAAAGGATCAGGTGTAAATATGTGTGTCGGGAATGGTGCTCAATTTTATCTCAATTATTGACGCTACAAGACACATTGGTGATGGGACAGCCAGTATTGGATTCAACTGATCGAATGAAATTGAGTTTATGCAACATCAATTCACGTCATATCGCAACGCCTTTCAACACAATCGATTTGATTGAACTGACAAAGAACAGAGTGAACGATGAAGATAAATTCCTTAGTCAGCTGCTGAAATCATTCAAGCAGCTCAGGTCGCTGTTCATATACTCTCCGGTTAAAATTAAATTGAGCGATGTACCGGTGTCCGTCGAACACATTCACTTCGGTCACAACACAGAGAATGTGGTCGTTTTTGATAAAATTATTTTCCCGAAACTGACCTGCGTCACAACGATTGATGCTCACCTGGACGAACAATATATGGGCGGAATAACCAGTTTACTGAATGCTCAGAAAACACAATTCGAGAATGTGTCCGTGTGTGAGGTGCCGCGATCGGTATGCGAAGAAATAATTCAAATGAAAAATCTGAGGCAACTGTACGTGTTCGATTTCAAGTCCGACTTTGATCTGTTGTACAAGGAGAGAAATCAGGAAATTATCGACGCACATCCGAAACTGCAATACTTCAACATGTTCGTATGCTTTGCACCAGGAGCGGAACAATTGTGTCCGACCGGGAATATCAGATGGCTAGTAGAATTCGGATCGACGATCAAACCTCTTGACCAACAATTCGTGATCGATGTGTTCAACATCGTGCCTTTCGTGAATACGTTGGAATTTGCCAAAGATCTTACGCACGGTCTCCATATAACATTTTTGCATCAGATCGAGTTAGTGCGTTACCAAACCAAGCTTGCAGCACTCAAAGATTTACGATTATCGTATAGTGGACGAATATTTACAGTGGACACCCTTCGATCATCTTTGGTGCATCATCTTGGTCTAGCACCGAATATACGAAACTTTCAACTAAGACTTTTCACGCATGATATCTTCGGTGACGAGCAATGGATGCCAATGATATTAGATGTAGTCGGTGCGTTCGCACAAAAAAATGCGAGTCGAAAGATTCTGTTCGAATTATCTGCATACGGTGAAGCATCGCATGTAAATTCACATTTGCCTTATTTATCCAAGAATTTAAATGTCGTTGTGAAGACACTTAGAGAGGAATGATTAAATGGAATTAAACCATTTTGTTATCAATCGATTGATATTCTTATTCAGAGAAAGAGAGGAAAATGTAATGTGTAAGTAAAGTTTAGTAACTCGAGATCAAGAGGAGAGCAAAGACCATGTATAACAAGGACATTTCATTGAAAACAAAGGAAATTGACCATTGGCACAGCACTGCTACTAGCATGAACACTGAATTGACAAGTGTCAAATTTGGAGGCTTTAGTGATACGAGCTACCGCTAATGATTGTTTGTATTGTATATGTTTTACCTAATACAACGAAAGCAAGTCATCTATCTGTACAACAGAAACGCATTGCCTACTGTGATTTCATCAGCCTCCGAATGATGACAAAAAAAGTTTCAAATTCGGGTCCTTGGACTAAGGCCGCTACTCGGCCCCAAGTGCTTTTTGCACATAATTCGATTAAATCTCATCCGATTTTGCTAGATTTAGTTTTTTATGGAAGGTAATTGAATACCAAAAAGAACGTGGCAAAAAAAGGTTCAAATTTGGGCCCTTGGACTAAAGCCGCTACTCGGCCCTAAGTGTTTTTTGCACACAAATCGAGTAAATCTCATCCGATTTTGCTAGATTTTGTTTCATTTGAGAGGTAATTGAATGCCGAATAAAATGATGGCAAAAAAAGTTTCAAATTTGGGCCCTTGGACTAAGGCCGCTACTCGGCCCAAAGTGTTTTTTGCACATAAATCGAGTAAATCTCATCCGATTTTGCTAGTTTTTGTTTCATTTGAGAGACAATTGAATGCCGAATAGAATGATGGCAAAAAAAGTTTCAAATTTGGGCCCTTGGACTAAGGCCGCTACTCGGCCCAAAGTGCTTTTTGCACATAAATCGAGTAAATCTCATCCGATTTTGCTAGATTTTGTTTCATTTGAGAGGTAATTGAATGCCGAATAGAATGATGGCAAAAAAAGTTTCAAATTTGGGCCCTTGGACTAAGGCCGCTACTCGGCCCAAAGTGTTTTTTGCACATAAATCGAGTAAATCTCATCCGATTTTGCTAGTTTTTGTTTCATTTGAGAGATAATTGAATGTCGAATAGAATGATGGCAAAAAAAGTTTCAAATTTGGGCCTTTGGACTAAGGCCGCTACTCGCCCCAAAGTGCTTTTTGCACATAAATCGAGTAAATCTCATCCGATTTTGCTAGATTTAGTTTTTTATGGAAGGTAATTGAATACCAAAAAGAACGTGGCGAAAAAAGGTTCAAATTTGGGCCCTTGGACTAAAGCCGCTACTCGGCCCTAAGTGTTTTTTGCACACAAATCGAGTAAATCTCATCCGATTTTGCTAGATTTTGTTTCATTTGAGAGACAATTGAATGCCGAATAGAATGATGGCAAAAAAAGTTTCAAATTTGGGCCCTTGGACTAAGGCCGCTACTCGGCCCAAAGTGTTTTTTGCACATAAATCGAGTAAATCTCATCCGATTTTGCTAGATTTAGTTTTTTATGGAAGGTAATTGAATACCAAAAAGAACGTGGCGAAAAAAGGTTCAAATTTGGGCCCTTGGACTAAAGCCGCTACTCGGCCCTAAGTGTTTTTTGCACACAAATCGAGTAAATCTCATCCGATTTTGCTAGATTTTGTTTCATTTGAGAGACAATTGAATGCCGAATAGAATGATGGCAAAAAAAGTTTCGAATTTGGGCCCTTGGACTAAGGCCGCTACTCGGCCCAAAGTGTTTTTTGCACATAAATCGAGTAAATCTCATCCGATTTTGCTAGATTTTGTTTCATTTGAGAGGTAATTGAATGCCGAATAAAATGATGGCAAAAAAAGTTTCAAATTTGGGCCCTTGGACTAAGGCCGCTACTCGGCCCAAAGTGTTTTTTGCACACAAATCGAGTAAATCTCATCCGATTTTGCTAGTTTTTGTTTCATTTGAGAGATAATTGAATGCCAAATAGAATGATGGCAAAAAAAGTTTCAAATCTGGGCCCTTGGACTAAGGCCGCTACTCGGCCCTAAGTGCTTTTTGCACATAAATCGAGTAAATCTCAACCGATTTTGCTAGTTTTTGTTTCATTTGAGAGATAATTGAATGTCGAATAGAATGATGGCAAAAAATTTTGGGTTTCTAAAATAATGTCGTAAATTGTTGGTTTTATTTGAGAGGTACTTCGTACGGGCTTTCGTAATTGCGCTATGCGCAATTTTAAAAATCAACACTTTCAGTAAATTTGACCATGCCCAAATTGACTTGCATTTTGGTAACAGACGCATTAGAGGGTTGTAGACATATTAGGGTTCCGGGCGTATTACGGCTACGGACGTATTATGGTTACGGACGAAATAGGATTACGGGTCGTACGGGGCTAAGTCGCAGCAAACGCTCCGACTGTTCTGATGCCTTGTTTATGTTGCTCAAATTATTGCAATTCAAAATGTGGTCGGATGTCTGCTCAGTTAGATTGCAAAATGGACACAACGGGCTATCCTTGACGCCAATCTGGTTTAGGTGTTTGTATAAAAGGTCATGGCCAGTCATTTTACGGAAATTTGCTGTGTACCAACAGCAGTGCGTTGTGTGTACACTTTTCTGTTATTTGATTTGATTGAGTTTGGAGTTAGGTCTGACCACTGTTTGCTCCTCGATTCTAATGCATGGCGCGTGACAACATTTCCCTCCAATGTTTTCTTTATTTGCCTTTTCGCCACTCTGAATTTTCGTATATATTCGATCTATTCTTTCTTTTCGTTGTAAATTGTACTGGTAAAATGTACGTCTTATATGTTAGTGTGTCCTTCGATGCGGCCCATTTTGTGCTAGCCAGACGTTTCAGTATTCCGAGTCTTTTTCCTGATTTGTCGATCACTTCAGTGATGTGAGATTTGAATGTCAGACGTGTATCGAGAATCACTCCAAGATAGCGTTGATTGTTTGTTTCAATTCATTGCCTGTTGACTTTCTACAATTTGACAAGTAGCAGCCAAATTCGTAGGGAATTATGCATGAAGAAAGAAGCGGTTTTACCAGTGAAAGAAGACACCGAGGAATTGCTAACACTTCTTTTGGTGTTAGTGAAGTGCTAAGGTGATCTTCTCTTTGTTTTGAGTTTTCTGTCATTTTAATGAGTTTTCATTTTTGTTTTTTGATGTGAAGAGTTTGACGGAAGTGTCCCGAGAAGTGAATTTTTGTGCAAGAATGGGTGAATGGATGAGTACGTGAGCTGATAACTAAGGTCTTAATTTGTTTTTGTTTTTTTGCAATTAAAGCGTTTTATCGATTGGTATTTGGATCTTTATTTGGTTTAATTTTCACTTTCTTGATGGTAAAGTTTACCCACCCTAGCGTAGATCGCATAAAAATTGAAAACCTACCACACTACCACTACTTCGAAGTTTTTAAATTTAGCGGAACGAAACAGTGTCTTTAGGTACTCTAGGGATAACGTTACTTGAAAGACTTATTTACGTTGTCGTTTTATCGCGTATTTGACTGTGACAAAGAATTTGCGCTGTGGGTGAGTTTTACTGTTGCATTTAGTCCGTTGCCAAATTGTGACGTTAAAAAGCCAATCTACATGTGTCAGATTCACGGACATTTGCAAGAAGATATGTCAGCCTTTGTCCCTAATATGGTGTTTCTGTTCATAGTGTATTTTTCGGAAAGAATAGTAAAATTGAGTTAAATCGGATTCACCAGGTTAAACCGCGATTTCCCGCGGTGTTGAGGAATTTCGCGCCGTGTCATTCACAATAACCCGCAAAGTGACATCTTCCTTATACAAAATGTGTCATTTTGTCAATTATTGTGAATGACGCGGCGCGAAAGTCCTAGCAGCCTGTCTTCGAATGCACCGAAGTGATAAGGTTTCCAAAGCACAGTTCATAATCGATTCCATTATTGATAATACATGGCCGGTGACCAAAATAGCAATATCGTCTGCAAATGCGATTACCTCCACATCTGGTATTGACCTCAGCAATGTACACAAATCGTTCATCATACAATTGAACAACGTCGTGCTTGAAACCGCTCCTTGTGGCACGCCTCTTCTTATTTGTTTGAATGATAAACATTGACTCTGTCAATGGTTCAAACAGTTTTACTCGGATCATGTGTTTTGATGATAGTTGGAAAGACGTTCTCCTCATCACGTTTACCAGTTCAAAATGGTCAAACGACCGATGTGGCGCGTCAAGCTTCCCCAAAAATTCCAATAATCTGACACCTGACACCATTGATTTTCACCACGGCAGAGTAAAATAAACCAGGCAGGAGCGGTTCATTTTCGAAACGTCAAATAAGGGACCTAATACACGGGATGAAAATGAACTCAAATGAACACTGACATAAATTGAAAAATTTTATTCGCAAAATATCAAGGGCTACTAGATTATTCAGGTCCCTAGTCAAACAAGCGCTCCTGCCTGGTTAACTTTACTCTGTCGTGTTTTCACTGTGTATAGCTCAAGTGTTTATGTAAGTCTAACTACGAGATAGCACCTTCAACAATTACAGATACGAAACGATGATGTTCCTTTCCGAAAGACAATTTGAAAACGATTTTATTATCTCATGCAAGATTACCCCAGCAATATTGATAATGAGAATCAATGTGAAACGAAGAGATTAGTCCGCTATGAACTGTGTGTTACCAAAGATGTCTCTACGAAAACTGTACACCATTTGCATTCTAATTATTCTTCAAAATGCCATAACTTCGCGCGGTCAATCCACTTGTCGTTTCGCTGACTTGTATACCGTTGACGATTTGGTGCAGAATCGTGACGATGCCGTGCATAAATTCAAAATGGAAATGTGCAAATGGGAAGGAAAATTCGGATTCGGTGTCGGTTATAACAACGTAACCGGCATAACGTACGACGGATATAAAATTGATTACGAAACCGGTGAAGTGCGCGAAGATCTCATACAATACTGGACAGCGGCATCGAAAGAGGCACTTCATGTGAATATACTCGCACTGTACTTACTGGACGACATCTACGCGAAACAGTTTTTCGATAACACATCACAAGACAATGTCGTTGAGATTTTGGAGCGGAAAATCGCTTCGTACAATGATTTTCATCGGCGATATCCGGGTTTCGGTGGTTTTTTACCGTGGTTTGCGGCTAACGGTACCGAAATGAATATATTGAATGGGTGGGAATCGAGGGTGCCTAGTCTCGACAACAGCCAGTTGATTTGGAGTATTAAAATTCTCATTGAAGCGTTACGCAGGAAGAATTTGCTTAGTTTGGCCGACAGATATCAGCAGCGCCTATATCTAATGATCAGCACGGTCATACCAGTATTCTATGACTCGAAAAACGGTGGTATTCGATGCGTTTCAATCATACGCGACTTGTTGAATGAAAGCGAAATGACCAATCCGAACAACTATGTCACCGACGGAAATTGCTTCTTAGACGATCCGTATGAAGGTAAATGATCACTTAAAATGCAAATAAATTCCATCGAAATGAATGTTTCATCTCTGACGATGTCCAGGCGAATTGATGGCCTATTTTATGGATTTCTACGCACCCTGGACACAATTCAACTTGACCACAGAAGAGCGCAATCGAATTTGGATAAACAAACGGGCCAAACTGGTTCGAGTTGAATACAACACAACAACTCCATCGAACAGTATCGATCCGAAACGGGTGACGGTGCAACAGGGCTATTGGTTCTCGAGCCACGAACAATGGAAGTATTTCTATCTTCCCTATCTAGACATCGACCTGCAACGACGACTGTTCATCAATGGCGAAAAGGTTCGAGTTTATCATTCAGCCGCATACGGCATACCCGGACTGTACGCCAGTGTAGCAAGTAGTGCTGCAGTCGGAACGTATAGTGTGGATTACTATAGCGCTTGTGGAATTCAGTTAGCCGCGTCACAGATCGTGCAACATCATCACATTGTCACACCGTACGGCAGTTACCCGGTAATTATGGCAAATGAATCGATTGGCTTGGCATGGTATTTGCATATGTTAAAAGGTTCGGCGATGCAAAATTCATATGGAAGTACGGAAGCGACACACGTGAATGGCCGAACGATTTCTCCGGTGATAACATGGGATTCGAAAATTACCACCGTTGTGGCTATGCTCAGTTCGAAATTGATTGATGTCTCGAGGGATATTCTGCAGAGTGATGGAAATTACAATCGGTTCTATGATATAACGCAGACGGAATGGTCACGTGTGTTTGGTTCGACGGAACTATTGGGTGAAGATCTACCATGGTATTTACCTTCAGCCAGCCTTCCTCATAATGGCCTGCCGGATTTTACTCAGTGTCGTAACGACGGTACGAACATTCACCGGCTTCATTTCGCTACGATGTGGATTTTGCTCGGACTTGTTTACACATTAGTTTGGTAATAGAACATTATTGTCTCGCTGGGATATTTTTTGTTGATGCGAGTCGGAAGGCCCGTGTTTTGTCATTTTTGTATAAATGTTAGATTTGGTGGTAATATTGTTGGATTCTACATGAGCAATGAAACTAAAAAAAAATTTGAAATAATTTTTTATTACTGCCTGTGTCGACGAATGGTATTAAATCCCGAGCCGAAAGCACTCCCTCGTCAAAGGAACAAAATTAACAAGCAACGAACTATTGAGTTATCGAGGTGCAGGCCAACATAGGTCACAGCCACAAACATCTACGTCAGCACCATACTCACACTTAGGAATCGGACATCCATCCGGAAACAATTTTGTACAATCAGGTAGACATGAGCGGCAGCATCCACCGTCTGGGAAAATTGGTTTTCGGCCATACTGACATTGTCCTGGGTCTTCACATGTTACTGATTCACAATTCTCTCCTGTAGGATTTTCACCTTGCCCATTGATATTCTTCAGTGGAAGAGAAAATTAGAAAGAAAAGAAAAATATTGAAAACAACAAAGCCTACAGCAATTAACAACAAAAGTGTTACAGCAATCAAAAACTTCATTTTTACAGAAACCGACTTCGACTCTTTTTTTTAGGTCAGAATAATTTTGACTGAATTGATGACAAAGTGGCACGATATTTATACCCATTTCGTGCACGAGTATTACGTCTACGTAGCAACAACAGCAAATAATAAGTTATTTATTGAGTGATACACCTGGCTGATCACTTAAATAATAGTTATCTACATAATAATGATAATGGATAAAAAGTTGAAAAGTAGAGTGTTCGTGTGAATTTTGTTGATCCGAGGCGATCCCTAGGTTGATCCCTAGTTATGTATATAGATTTTACGTGCTTTTGAAACCTAAACCAAATTTCTTGTTTTCCTTAGTGTGTAATCCCAACAAAAATCTCTTCGAGAAAAGTGTGACGCAGTCTTTGAAGTACAATTTCTAAAATGAATGATATCGCTAGAGTTGACGCTTTCAGCTTCGTTACGCAAATATTAAATTTTGCACCCAATTTTAGTTCAAACAAGCTGGCTTTCACAACTCTAGCGATATCATTCATTTTAGAAATTGTACTTCAAAGACTGCGTCACACTTTTCTCGAAGAGATTTTTGTTGGGATATCAGTCGTTTTAGAAGTTTAGTCAACACTGCTTTTTATAACAGTTTATAACAGAAATTCGGAAATTTGGCAAAATTTGAAAATTTGACGAAATTCGAAAATTTGACGAAATTCGAAAATTTGACGAAATTCGAAAATTTGTCGAAAATCGAAAATTTGACGAAAATCGAAAATTTGACGAAATTCGAAATTTGACGAAAATCGAAAATTTGACGAAATTCGAAAATTTGACGAAGAAAGTAATTCTCTATCTGCCACCATTCAAGATATATCTCCAAAACCCCAATTGACCCACCCATTCCCAACTTTCGACATTTTTCACAAATGCCCTTCTTTTCTACTCGTAAAACTCTGCGACTTTGCCGAAGAAAGTAACTATCTGTCTGCCACCATTCAAGAAATACCTCTAAAAACATAATTGACCCACCCATTTCCAACTTTCGACATTTTTCACATATGCCCCTCTGTTCTACTCGTAAAACTCTGAGACTTTGCCGAAGAAAGTAACTCTCTATCTGCCACCATTCAAGAAATACCTCTAAAAACATAATTGACCCACCCATTTCCAACTTTCGACATTTTTCACATATGCCCCTCTGTTCTACTCGTAAAACTCTGAGACTTTGCCGAAGAAAGTAACTCTCTATCTGCCACCATTCAAGAAATACCTCTAAAAACATAATTGACCCACCCATTTCCAACTTTCGACATTTTTTACAAATGCCCTACTTTTCTACTCGTAAAACTCTGAGACTTTGCCGAAGAAAGTAACTCTCTATCTGCCACCATTCAAGAAATACCTCTAAAAACATAATTGACCCACCCATTTCCAACTTTCGACATTTTTCACATATGCCCCTCTGTTCTACTCGTAAAACTCTGAGACTTTGCCGAAGAAAGTAACTCTCTATCTGCCACCATTCAAGAAATACCTCTAAAAACATAATTGACCCACCCATTTCCAACTTTCGACATTTTTCACATATGCCCCTCTGTTCTACTCGTAAAACTCTGAGACTTTGCCGAAGAAAGTAACTCTCTATCTGCCACCATTCAAGAAATACCTCTAAAAACATAATTGACCCACCCATTTCCAACTTTCGACATTTTTCACATATGCCCCTCTGTTCTACTCGTAAAACTCGGAGACTTTGCCGAAGAAAGTAACTCTCTATCTTTCATAACCCAAAAAAATATTAGTCCCTTCATCCTACACTCGAGTAGCTCAAAATTTGGTCACTCTAATCACTCTAGCTCAAACGAATCTGACCCGATTTTTTTAATTATTTTTTTGGTCGAATCGTGTTACGAATACCTTTCATTTGATGGGTCGCACGCCTCTGTAGGTTTTAATACAGCTAAGCTACAGCCGAAAACGCGTTCCCGACCCTCGAAAACCACACTCAGAAACCACTTCGAGACCAATAAAACAAAATTCTGGTTTTTCCTGGGGTAATGGAGTATCACAATTTCATTTTTACCCTGAGGTTCCTGCAAAATTTCATGGAGATTGGCTGACTAGTTTCCGAGATCGTCCGTCGATAGACAGATAGATAGATAGATAGATAGATAGTTAGATAGATAGATATAGAAACATACAGAGTAAGTTGAAAGATTTTGATTGTTTGGGAAAAGTCAATTTGGTGTATTTTCTATGAAAAGTGCCAATTTCAAAACGATGTATCTACGGTAATTTTAAAGCTACATAGTCGAGTAATAGCTCGTTTTGCTCGTATTTGAAGCGCGAATAAGATAGAATAGGATTTGTGGTGATACAGGCCAAAGGAAAGAAACTTAAATTCTCGCCTATATATAGTTGCCGCATCTCAAAAAATTTTCTTCGTTCTTTTTTTGGAAGTTAGACTGCGTCAAGTCCTCCGCTAACGCTCCGGACATGATGGGGTCGATCGATTTTTGAATATTTTCCATCCAAGCTTCTGGACCTAGCTGATCCGACTCAGTGAAGTCTAAAGAAAATTTTAAGACCAAAGAAAATCTTTTCAAAAATGTTCTATGCTTTGTCCGAGACAATTTTTTGAAAGTTTCGAGGTATCGACACTCTAAGGCTTTCTTGTCTATGCCAAAAAGTGAATTGTTGGTAAAACGGTTTTAATGTACAGGGTACAGGGTCTACTCTAATAAACAAACCCAAAAGACACATCCTTTTTGTGAGGAAAAATACTTTTTCTTCCTGTAGTACCAAAACCGTCACATTCACTCACCAAATTTAGTACCGAAAGAGCAACATTCTCCCCTACTATTTTCTCTCAATTTTCATTCCCGCTTATGTCATTTTCGATCCTATCTTTATTCTTTCCCAAATGTGTCAAGTTGTTGTATGTACGCGAATGTAATGTTTTTAGTGTTTTGTGACAATGCGTTCATAAGGATTGCTTTCAGCATTCATACGGACTGCTTTCGGCATTCATTCGGATGTCTTTCGGCATTCCTACAGATTGCTTATTTTTCGACATTTGTGAGAATACATGCACACGGAACGGACTTCTTTAGGCATTCATACGGATTACATTCGGCATTAATATGGAATGCTTTTGCACCGGTATGTTGTTCAGTTTTGTTGTTATGTTTTGTTCGGAATGTGACTTTGGTACTCCAGGAAGAAAAATAGTATACAAACCACGGATCAAAAAGGTGTGTTTTAGACCACGGTGGTGAAAACGTCCAGGGATGGAGCGACGCGAAGCCTTTTTGATCCTTGGTATGTAACATACTATTTCCTGGTAAAGAAATTTCGCAGATTTGCGATATTTTTGTTTTGCTGATTTTTTCCACAAAATGAGTTTAAATTTCGTCGCACAATAGCTTATTTTAAAGCTACGTTGATAGGGAACCAAAAGAAGTAAAAACATTTTGAGAAAAGTTTTAAATGCGGTCGAGTGATCGCCATGAGAATGAGTAAAAATTAGCCATTTTCGACATACATGGAAAAGTGATCTTCCATAAACGATAAATAAATCATGTTTTTCATTATGAATATTGTTTTGGCCGTTAAAACCACATTTCCAACCAAAAACAGTTGAGAACTGAGCCTTTTCACAAGTATAATTCTCTTATCACTAAAGCTTATCCATCTCTCAAATCGTATGACAATTTTATTATAGGCTGTATGTCTGCATAGAGTGTTATGATGAAAGAGAAAGAAATATTTTGACAAGTACCCCAAGACAACTTTTTTTTTTTCTATGAAAGTTTTATTCAAAATATTGCATCGTTTACATCACATTAATATCACATAATTTTAATCATTTTAATTGAAAACATTAAAGTCATGTCCATCGTTAAATGTATCTCGGACACTGACCACACTGACTGAGTTACGACGTTGTATAGCTATCGAAATTCGTTGCAGCAAATAATCCAGAGAGCGCTTCTCTCCAGTCTGCTCTTTCATACGTTTACCAAGCTTCCTCAAGACAACTTATAATAGACTGGTCTTCGGTCCTCTCGCTCTCAACGTAACATGTTGAAAGAGAAAGCAATATTTTGACAAGTACCCCAAGGCAAGTTATAATTAACTAGTCTTCGGTTCTCTCGCTCTGATCACAACAGTCTATATCGCTCATATAGAAGAATGATGTTCAGAAACTAAGAAGAAATGATGGAGTTTTCCCATATTTTCGTACATTCTGTCATAAAATTACTGCGCTTATTTTCAAGTGAACCAACTTCATTTGGTGACATTTGTTCTGCAATGACAAATGTGAAGTTGACTCACATGAAAATAACCAGCAGAGAAGGAAGTACTATGAAAAAAATGTGGCGCCTCTACAACCCACTTGTCCCATTGTGTGTGAGAATGGTGTCAGTACTTTCCACCGAAACAATAAAAATTTCAGCGATCAATTTGACATTAATGAACATATCAGATGAATTTGTGCTATGAATATTGAATCAGTTGGCTCGCTCAATAAATAAAAACAATTTTCATAAAAAAGAAACATTCGATAACATTGTTCGAAAGCAAATATTTTTTAGTTTAGAAACAGAACCAAAAAATTTTATTTGCCAACCAGTCAATTTACGTAGTTTGAAATCGGTAGCAGATGGTAAAAAAAGGAATTTGTAAACTTAAAGTTGAATAACTTCGTAAATAAACAGTCATTTTTTTTTAAAGAGTGCTGCCAAAAATGCGCCCAAACGAGGTCGGAAGATGTTCGCATGGATGCGCTAAGCATCGAAAATCAGTATTTGGTTTTTCGCTTCGAAATCTCTTCGACACCAGCAACCAATGACATTGAAGATATTGAAGATTCCATCCCCAGTCTCTCCAGTCTCTCCTTTCCATTGATACCTATCGGTAGAGACCCGAAGAATGTATTGATCAGTCGGGAAAATGAAAATATTTTTATAATTTATAACGTTCTTCATAAAAAGTAGAACAATTCTGCGATTTTTTTATAGTTTTGTCAACTCACAGCCCTGCTTCTAGCATGAACATACAAAATATTAGGAGGCTGATGAAATCTCGGCAATGCGTTTCTGTTGTATAAAGATAGATGACTTGCTTTCTTTGTATTAGGTAAAACATATACAATACAAACAATCTTTAGTTGTAGCTCGTATCACTAAAACCTCCAAATTTGACACTTTTCAATTCAGTGCTCATGCTAGTAGCAGTGTTGTGGTCAACTCCAATAACAGACACAAGATCAGATTTTTTTTAATGGTCATGGCCTCTTATTTTGTATGGTGGAACATCCGTAACGCAGTGGCCTATACCAACTACCAACATAAAAAAAATGAATTTATAAGAGAATTTTGGACTACTGGTCGTGGAGGCCTCTTATTTAATTCTGCTTGTTCTTGGAGTGCGTTGGTTTTGTGTGACTTTTTTTATATATTGAAAAGACTGTCAGGAGGACTGTGAGTTTTTAGAACCCATACACAAAGAGGAATCGGAGCCATGTCATAATGTAGCCGACCGTTGTTTTTTGATGTGAGTTTTGTGTATTTTCATTTCAGATTTAATAAAAAGTCGTTTTTCTATACCTGTGTGGTTGAACAATTATTTTCTTATAATAAAGCAGTGGTCTCGCTCAAAATTTCGGGTCCCATAGGTTTGTTCCAAGGCTGTATGAATTGTCAAATTTCATCCACAGAACCATAACCTCAATAATATTTCTGTGTAAATCGCGTAGGTGACATGGCTGTATTTGTATGAAATATCACGTAAGCGACTTTGCTGTGGATGAAATCGTCGTTGTTCGGGTTGTCAAAATTCGTGTTTACAGTTACTTGGAACAAACCTATGGTAGGACATGTAGGACATTTTATTCTCATTTTCGGTTCTCTCTGTACATTGTCAAGTTCAAGTAAGATATTTTATTCAAAAATTTGAGATAAAGTTTTGGCTTTATGACGTAAAGTTAACTTTACCTCACGTTCAAATATTACAATTCACGCCGTAAGTGTGCCTAAAATTTGAATTTTAAGTGAACGATTCGACGAAAAAGTGAACCGAAAAGTAAATTTCAACGCTTCATTGTATGAAAATGACGCTGCGTTTGAAAGTATCACGCACTTTCCATTTTGAATTTCGACCGCACTTACGGCGTCAATTAGCAAAAACGGCCAAACCTTACTTGACTAAGGACCTGAAGTACAACGATCCCAAGGCTGTAAACTTTGGGGAGGTCTCGCAGACACAGACACGCGGGTGACACACACAAAATTTGACATTTTCGTAGAAGACAGATTTTCAAATTTGACAATTTCATAGTAGGTGAATTCTGTTTTGTGTGTCCCCGCGTATCTAATAAAATGGCGATCTTATCTGAGGAAAAAGTAGTTACCTATGCTACAGCTGCGATCTGTCTCCAGCTGTATTTTCTCAAAAACTACAGCTGTCACAGAAAATATTTCGGCCCGTAACTGTCACAGCTGTATTTTTCTACTTGCTATCAGAGCTGTAGTTGTGATTACCTACAATAGCTGTGTGATTGCCTACAATCAAAATGTTGTGATCGATAGGCACGGGTTCGAACGGTCTATAGCCTTGCAACAATCCAAGATTAAAACCTTTGTAGCAACATCCTAATTCGAATGGAAATTCGAAATTTGTACCGTTTTTACAGTTTTTTTTGTAACGCTTCATGCAGGGCAACCGAAAGAATTAAAAATCACCAATGTTTAGTCTGGTATTACCAAAGTAAAAGTAATGCAAATCCACAAAAACAAACTGTTACACTAGTTCGGACGAAAACCCAAGGTAAATATAGTGAGGAGATAATGCCATTTAGACGCGCGGCCTAGCATATAAGTTCGATGCGTTCGATGCCAATGACATCTTTTTTTTTAAATTGTTGACTACGATTTACCCTCACTACATTTACCTTGCGAAAAACTATGTTTTATTTATTTTATCTATTTATTTTCGTTTAAAGACCAAATAACAGGCCAGAGCCCAATAACAATTCAGTCTATTACAAAAAACAAACAATAGAAAAAATCTACAATCATTGATTAGAAAAAAAAATTAAAGTTAAAAGAAAAAAAGAACACAATCCGTACATAAAAAATAATTGAAATAATGAGACTACCAAACAAAATGATCTTTCACTGATCCATTAAATGCCATTGATGAGCTATTGAAAATGTCAAGGTCACTGAAGAACGTGTCATGGTTTCATTGAATCCTATATAGCGGTGAATTTGATTGATAATTGGTGACCATCCTCGGAAGATAAAACACATCTGATTGTCTCGTTGTCCTAACTGGTTGCCGAAAAGAAAGACGCTGAGAATGCACTGAGTCCACATGATTATGTATTAGCTTGTATAGCATAACTTCATCACCATTCAGTCGACGTGTCTCCAACGATTGAAGTTTCAGATGTTTCAAACGCTCATTATAAGGAGGTCTCGGGTTTCCAATACCAAATTTGAAATGAAACATACGAGTAAATTTCTTTTGGACTCTCTCAACCTGTTGCACCGCATCATGATAAAACGGACTCCAGACCGACGAACAATATTCAAGCCGGCTTCTGATGAGAGATGGGTATAAAAGACGTAGACTGGATTGGTTAGTAAAGTATTTTCCACAGCGGAATATAAAGCCAAGTGTCTTATAGGACTTACGAACCATGTGATCAATGTGATCAGTAAACGACAATTTGTCATTCATAATAACTCCAAGGTCTTTCTTTAATGATACTCTTTCCAGCACTACTCCATCAATAGTGTAAGGAAACGATATTTTGTTTAGACTGTGAGTAGTTGACATAACTGCACACTTTTCAACATTGAGAACCATATTATTTTCCTTACACCATTTAACCACCGTCCCAATGTCATCTTGAAGCATTTGACAATCGTAAGACGTACTTATCGCTCTAAACAACTTCAGGTCATCTGCAAAACCTGTGCAGGATGGCAGCGAAGATAACAAGTCGTTTATAAACATAATGAACAGCAATGTTCCACAAATAGCTATTTGCTTTTATGTTGTGAACAGTAGTTTTTAGGCATTTTCGTTAGTTGTAGCCCGAACGAAGTGATACGATGTGTTGTGAACCTCGTCTTCGCCTCGGGTTGACAATTTTAACATCTATTACGCAAAATTTAGGCACATGTTATCAAAATAGCTACTGTGACGTCGGTCTTGCTAGGTTTTCTTTTTCCGTTAGCTTATTAAGAGCAATGGACCCTTTGGGAATTTGTAGCCGACTTTTGGGCGGAAAAATATTCGTTTTTTGATGATCTCTCTGAACCGTTTTTTTTTTTTTTTTGAACAAGTAAAACTATTTAAGCACGCAAAAATGTGCTACTTTTAAAAAGAAAAATTGCTTTGTTGGTGAAAACTTGATCCATTTAGAGAAACGTGTGCAGACATAAAGTTACACAATCTGCAAAGATTTATCCAAGTGGGTTCAGACGAATGTACACATGGCTAAATTATTGTTATTTTGATGATAATTTTGGAGTCGCATCCTTTTTCGGGCTTTCAATTCTAAAAAAGAACTGTAAATATGCTCCGCCGTCCTCAATTTTTTTTAAAAAAACATTTTTGGTAGTGGACTTGCGTCACGCCCGCTTAATAACGTGCGGGCATGATTTTGGTTTAAAAAGCGAATATTTTTCCGTAGGCTACAAATTTGCAAAGGGTTTGTTGCTCTTAAGAGGTATTGGTGCTTTGAAGAGAAACATACATTCGGGCGTTTTTTAAATACTGGATTTTTGTTTACTTTTGATGATGTCTTTCCACCAGAATCCTTTTCAGAAATGTACGAACGCAATAACGACCACGAATGTGTTAGCTTTCAACAGAAAATACATTTGGTTGCAGCAGTTTGACCAGATCTGAGTAGGCATGGGCGATAATGAAAATGATTATCGGTAATTATCAATTATTGATAATCGATAATTATCGATTTTTAGCCCCGTACGAAGTACTGGGGGCTTATAAGATTAATATGCCGTTTGTAACACGTCGAATTGGAAGCAGACAGTAAGGGCAAAGCATTTGGTTATGTTAATAGATGACGAATCCGCAATAAAAAAAATGTCCGTCCGTCCGTCTGTGACCCCTCTAGCTTGAGTAAATCACAACCTTTTTTGAAAATTCTTTTTTTCCCCGATTGGTATCGACAAAAGTAAGGTCAAGTTCGAAAATGGGCATGGTAGGGTCGGCCCATCCAGAGCTAGGGCCCTATAGGTGTTTTTCAGTCTTTCGACGATATCCACCGAAATTCGCACGCAATGGCTGCTTGTGATATATCAAATGAAAGGTATTGACGAGTAGAACAAAGTTGCTGAACATTGTTTTTGGGTAAGATGCAACGTGGGCTTGTTGGGAGGGCTCAAAGGTCGTTACTCGGCCCTAAGTGTTTTTTGCACATAAATCGAGTAAATCTCATCCGATTTTGCTAGATTTTGTTTTATTTGAGAGATAATTGAATGCCGAATAGAATGATGGCAAAAAAAGTTTCAAATTTGGGCCCTTGGACTAAGGCCGCTACTCGGCCCTAAGTGTTTTTTGCACATAAATCGAGTAAATCTCATCCGATTTTGCTAGTTTTTGTTTCATTTGAGAGATAATTGAATGCCGAATAGAATGATGGCAAAAAAAGTTTCAAATTTGGGCCCTTGGACTAAGGCCGCTACTCGGCCCTAAGTGTTTTTTGCACATAAATCGAGTAAATCTCATCCGATTTTGCTAGTTTTTGTTTCATTTGAGAGATAATTGAATACCCAATGGAAAAAAATTTTGGGTTTCTAAAATAATGTCGTAAATTGTTGGTTTTATTTGAAAGGTAGTTCGTACGGGCTTTCGTAATTGCGCTATGCGCAATTTTAAAAATGAACAGTTTTAGTTTTAAATAGGATTACGGGTCGTACGGAGCTAAGTCGCAGCAAACGCTCCGACTGTTCTGATGCCTTGTTTTTATCGAAAATTATCAAAAAAATATCGATAATCGATAATTATTGATATTTTGATAGTTATCAAGATATCGATAATTCGATATATCGATATTTCGGTCCGAAAATCCGATATTTATCGATATATTCCGATATATCGGTATATTATCATGAATTTTCAGATAAATATCAAAATATCGATATTTTGATAATTATCGATAATTATTAAATTATCGATAACGATATGATTAATCGATTATCGATAATTTCTTTCGATTGGTATTATCGATAATTTTGAACGCCTCCCATCCCTAGATCTGAGAAACGTGAGCAGTTTATGCTCGCTTTTCTCAGTGCCGGTTAAATGACAACAACAAAAACTAATTTTTATTTAAAACTAACAAATTCTCGGTCGTTATTGCGGTCGTACATTTTTCGAAAAGGATTCTGATGAAAAGAAATCAAACGTAGGCGACAATTTTAGCTTAGGCGTCTTAAGATTTCTGGTGATGGAAATAAATGAGTTAAATAGAATTGTCGCAGGTTGCACTGCATAAAAAACGAAATTTCTGTTGGAAAAATGTTTTTTTTTTATTTCGAAAAATCATCATAGAACAACGTAATGTACGAACCGTGAATCCTGCAGTGCTACGCTGACAATTGCATTGCCTTGATGATCGTACATCCGAGATCCATTATTTGAAGATACTCCGAACCACCGTCCTCCAGACGAAAACAACATTTACCCAACGTATCGCAAATGACACTCTTCTGCTTGTTGCTTATGTCCGGATGCTGAATGATAAAGTCGCACAACTGATCGAACAGCTGGCCAATGCTGAACGCTTCGTTGATAATATCCTCCACATACTTCTCCAGATTCGTATAATTTCCCGACCGGCAGATGCCCAACAATTCATCCAGATATCGATTCGGTATGACGCCGGATATTTCCAGTATATCGCCGGCGGTGATCTGAACGGATTGGCCACCTTTCAGGCGATAGACCGACTGCAGCATTGTGATAGCCCGGCGCAAATCACCGCCCGAAATGTCGACAATATTTTTGTAAACATCGTCGTCGACGGAAACCGATTCCTCTTTGCATATGAATTGGAGCCGTTCGATAATTCGTTGCTCGCTCAGCGATTTGAATCGAAATTTGGTGCAACGGGACGTAATCGGCTGTATGATTCGGGACACATAATTGCAGACCAGACAAAATCTTGTCGTGCGACTCTCCTTTTCCATGGTACGACGAAGGGCGGCCTGGGCGGCATGGGTCATTGAATCAGCCTCGTCCAAAATGATTATTTTAAAAGGTGGACAAGGTTCGCCGCTGGAATTGTGGAAGTCTCGTTAGTTCGTTGCATTTGATTCTATTGATCCTTCGATGAAACTTACTCAGGTCGTGTTGCGCTGGCAGTTAATTGTGCAAAGTTCTTCACTTTGGTACGAACAACATTTATACCTCGCTCATCCGAAGCATTCAATTCCAATATTCGGTCTTTGTAAATATCGCCGAATAACTGTCGTGCAGCAGCCAAGATGGTACTCGTCTTACCGGTGCCTAGTTATACAAATCGTCGATCAGAAATTTATGAACCGAATCGGCTTCGTAAACATACCTGGTGGTCCGTAGAGAAGTAAATTGGGTAGATCCGCTCCACTTAGACATTGTTTTAATACAGCCACCACTTCACCTTGTTCCACAACATCGTCAACCGACTTTGGGCGACTGTAAACACAAACATTGTGAACTCGCTGTCACTTCGACAATTATTTCCAATTTTCCTTACTATTTCTCGACCCACGGAGCCGGTGTTTTCTTTCGATTGACGGTCGATGATTCTTGATTGGACTTTGTCTTATCCTTCGACAAGCCTTTGCTATTTTTAAGGAATGCGTGCATTGTTAGGGCTAAATTAGATTCAATTCAAAATTTCACTGGAATTACAGTCGCTTAGAAGAGTGAAGATAAACAGTCAGTTATAATGTGATGCGCGCGCGTTTTTTGACAGGAGAAATAGTATCACCATCAGCTGTTGCACACTGCGCCGAAGAGAAAAGAACATTTCGAAATTAATTTTAATTCCACAACAGAAATGGCGGAAAAATTTGATTTTAATGTCGATCTGAACTGAATCACGAGATTCTTTCTTAGAATTTCGAAAATTATTCTGCGAACATTTGAAAGAAATCGTAGTGTGTAGTGTTGATTTGCTCTGCTAGGATTTGTGTAACTAAAGTTGAATTCACAGTTATGGGAAGTGTCAACTGCGTCAACAGATCTCTTCGTTTGGTGAAACTGATGACGGAAACGTGAGGAATGGTGGGGAAAAGTGTGCAAACTAATCGAAACCAACTTCACAATTTAACATAGTAATGAATAAGTGAGTGCGTCCAATTCTTTGAAATGAATGCAAATGAACTAAATACGGGGAATTCCCTTAGAAGCAAAGTTGGTGTGCACACAAAACCGAACCGTCGATCGTCACGCCAGCGGTCATTTTAGTGATCTACTGTCACGTACACAGAGACAAAACGGATGACTGTGAATTCATCTGAAGAGAAAAAGTCCTCCCCATTCGATATAAGTTGGTAGTTTCTGATTACTCTCTTTAGGTCCTTCTATGAAGCTCTTAATGTACGCACGAAAAACTATTCTCTAACAAATGAACCAGCTTCATGAAACATTGATAAACTATTGAAATAGTTATTATATGCTTAAACGTCCATTCCATTCATCAAAAAGTACTCCGTAAGAGAGCGAACTGTCAAATAAACAAAAAAAAATTGAAAAAATTCAATTTTGTCTCTCACACGGAGTACTTTTTTAGTAAGAGGAAACTAGACATTAGTTTCCTTTTCCCAAAAACGTACTCCGTGTGAGAGACAAAATTGAATTTTTTCAATTTTTTCTTTGTTTACTTGTCAGTTTGCTCTCTCACGACTCTCTCACGGAGTACTTTTTGTTGAGTGGAGTGGACACTTTATTTATTCACAGAGAGAAAAATGTTGCAAATTCAGACCGTAGGTCCACTGCAAATTCAATATTAGACGCACAATAACCAAATCAAAAGCAGCGTTGTGATTTATCAACTCGCTTTATTTTCATATTAGAATGAGTTAAAAATTATTTTTTAATTCATTCATTCATCCATCGATTCATCGAAAATTCAAATTCACTTACGGCATGAATGAGGGTGCTGTCACCCGAAAAAATACAATTTCCAACGTTTTTCCCAAGGCTGTGAAAGTTTCATCGGAGGGAAACATATGACAACATCAGCGGACTAAATGACATTTACTAAGGTACATAGGTTTGTTCCAAGTAATTGTAAACACGAACTTTGACAACCCAAACAAAGAAAATTTCATCCACAGCAACGTCGCTTACGTGATATTTCATATAAATCTAGCAACGTCGCCTACGCGATTTACACAGAGGTTATTATTGAGGTTATGGTTCTGTCGATGAAATATGACAATTCATATGGCCTTGGAACAAACCTATACATAGTGGGGAGCTAATGTCATATGTAACCGAATTGGAAGTGCAGTGGGACGAAAAAATGGCGTCATTATTAGAATTTTGATGAAGCTTCGGTACTTCTTTCAGGCCGGCCCAGCTGGATTTACTAATAGAATTGTAGCTACTGGAAGGGATATTATCACCGCACTTCATTAGTGCTAGAAAGCTAAATTCTTTCTACTGTGAATTGTGACAGTTGGGATCAAAAGTCGGTCTATTCCATCTGTCAGAGTGACGTTTTAAACGTCAAACCAAAAAAAAATGTTTAGCCAAATAATAACAAAATCGTTTATTTTTATATAAGTCTATTTCACTGATAGAATTGACGAAAAATTAGCGACTTCGTAACTATTTGACATAAAAATTTTGGTTTGACGTTTAAAATGTCACTTTGACAGATGGAATAGACCGACTTTTGATCACAACTGTCACAATTATTCTTAATTTTATTCATACAAGTGCCTCGTATTTATACTTAATTCTTGGCTCACTTTGATTAATTTCGTTCCAAGAGGTGACTTGATTCATTAATCTTTGAACAGTGCAAACACTCGTGGAATACAGAACAGTCATTGACTTCTCGACTTGCACACTGCTTCATTTGTGTTTATCTTGTATTAATCGAAATATTCAATGGCAACAGATTGACTAACGAAATCTTTTGTCTTATACTAGTATGGCTAACAATGTCAAAACGTTACAACGGCAAGCGATTGTAACTTTTGCATAATCCATTTCAACCATATTAGGCAAGTGCAAATGTGTCTACCGTAAGGCAAATACTATCATCTGCTTGGCTCAAACTCTCCCCTGTAAGGCAAATGGCGTTCTTTGATTGGAATACCTATTCACTTTTGGCTGCACTTCCCTTAATTTACATAATTTTTGTGTCGTGTCGATGCTCTCTACCCTGTTCCCACGTAAGCTTGTAAAAAAAAAATCTGGAAAAGTTACAAGCGCACTGTGCCTGTGCTCCAAATATTTTCTATGTTCATGCTAGAAGCAGTGCTATGATTTTATTTTATCCAATCAATTTCATTTTTGTTTAGGTTTTGCTGGGCTGTTCAATACAAAAATGTTTGCTCAGCTTGTGATAGAAAAATGAACCAACTGCCACTACCCACGGATCAACTATTCTACTCACTAAAACAACATTGTTGTATAGTTATTTATATGAATGCTTTGACCCTCATCCCTCGCTATCGCAACAGGTGTCACAAGAATGTTTTGCATTTCCGAAAATTCGATCCAACAATTGCAGAACGCCATCTACGAATAAGTAGCAGAAGAAAATCGGTGCGCAGAAGTGAAACAGCTGTAGATGCGCTCCATGCTGGTATATGTCAGTTTTTATGAAAGATAAATATAAACACCACAGAAAAGTGATCGATTAGACAACAAGAACGAGTGATAAGCCAGTTGTTAAATCCTTCAAACGGCAAATTAAAACTGTAAATTTGTAGTTAAGTACTTAAGTGATAAGAGGACGTGTTTGCCGTCTAATCTTTACAATTATTATTTGAAGATAGAGGTAATTAAGTGTTTGGTGTGGTATTTTATTGTAATTTATTCTTTGGCACAGCACATGAGTCAAGACTTCCAGCAGAAATCGAAAGAATTTTTTTTCGTTGTTTTTTTTTACCATATGTGAAAAAGTGTTGTCGTTGTTGGTGAATGTGTTTGTTGTTAACAATTTTGTGTATTAAAAGAATCGATGATGTAATCGCGACGCGTGTTCTTCATTCAAATTTGCAATTAATACTCGCGAGAGGACTGAGTGTATTTTGTTGATTATAAGACAGTGCTATTCATCGGTTGTTTGGGGGAAAAACTGTGTGTGCAGTGTGAGACATTAGTCGAACAGAAAACGCGAGAATAAAATTTTTATTTATAAATCCTAGTCCGGGTTCGTAACACACATGTGACACTATGTCGATATTGTAAAATCCAAAAAGTGCACGAATTCATCTCTCGTTTGATTCACATTTTAGATTTCTATTCATTTAGTAACCAATTCGTAGAGCTTTGTGTTGATGTACAACTAGTAAACAGCTTGATTTTTACATTCATTTCGCAGCTAGAAACTCAATATACAAAAGTGTTGTATAGTGCTTTGCCGGCTCAGTTGTTGATTCATTTACGATGAGGTTTGTTATTTCATTTAAAATTACGAAAATTAAATATTTCAGGGTGTGGTTGGCTACACTTCATGGATCATTTGAATTCATATTTTAATATCTCATTTGCCTGATGTGTAATTATGACTAAGGAATGACAACATTTCATGTAGTGTTGCTAGCAGTAGTGTAACGAATTGTGGTTGTGAGCTATAATAATGAACCTCGGTGTCCCATTCGTACCCCGATTAGTGCATGATAGAGAGCAGTTAGTTTACATATTTTAACGGGTGGATAGACGTAAACGACACAAGGCTGGGGAGTGTTTTGAAATGACAATGAACTGACTTAATCCCCTTAACTAGAAATTTAATGATGAAAAATTCAAAAACTGAGAAAATTTCCATTTTCCACGGAATGGAATTCGATAATTTCGTGTATGCGTGGTAGTCCTACAGTTGTTTTTATATTTTAACATTCGAAAATAGCCGCAAGCACACCATTTCTATTATTGTCACAAACAAAATGTTTTTGCTGCAGAAAATAAATTTTTCATTTCGTTCGATAACGAAACAAAAAATTTAATTCAAATTCAACGTTCGAGCGACTAATACACCGACAGTCCCTCAATATGCATACAGTGTATTACACTGCATATTATATGCAAATATAATGGCGAGGAGAATCTGAATCTACCGCGAAAGAGATTGAATTTTTTTTAGAAAAATGTTTTTGTTATGAATTCAATTAGCTAAAGGTCATCCAACCACTTTTTCAATTGGCTCTCTTATGTAACCAGTTGACTCTTGAGAGAATTACCAAAACAAAAACTTTGTCCTTGAAAGAACATTGGTTTGTGTGGCTTTTCTAATCGAATTTCTTTTCACAAATAAAACCTGTTTTCCAAGACATTGTCTCACGCTCTGTGTTAGAAAAATAACAGCTGGTCCTCTTGTTACAGTCTGGCCTTCAACATTGGTGTCATGCATGGTTTCGTACTACTAGTTCACATTTTCCAAAACTCTGCCGACTAATTCACTACGTAGCATAATTTGAAAACAATTTTGATTTTCCTGCAAAATTTACAAATGTTTTCCATTCGATTCGGTCACAATTGCTTCGTGTTTTTATCGCCGCATAATTTGCATTTTCTTCAATTGTTGCAAATAAATTCAAACAATTTAAATAATTTGACATTGCGTTGTCGTTGATACCAGCTGTTTTCCAGTTTGTTTATACACACATTAATGTATAGTCAGACATTGATACGTGCTCAATACGCTGATGAGTATAATAGTTGACTGAAGGGTAATGAGTACACAATCAAAAGAAAGCTTTAGCGATGGAACAGGTAATCAATTCTGTCGTTGGGACTATAGGTGTGGGTAGGTTTTAAATTGGAAAGGTCAAAAAATTTCAATCTCAATTTTTCCATCTTCTAATTTGCTTCCATCTTGCTGGAAGAGAAGAGATATGGGTTGGTAAATATGGATCTACTGCAAGAGTAGTTTTTTCATCCTTTTAGCTTTGTGAAGTTAACATCTTATAGCGAAACTGAAAACAAATTCAGAGGGTTTTTTAGCGTTACAATTTGGCAACGGGCTGAGGATACATACACAATGCTCAGGGACGAGGACAACAACGAATAAATAATCAAAAACTCCTTTTCATATTATAATTTGGACGTCATCTGAGACATTAAAACAAAATTGCTTTAGTCTTTATTGTTGATTGAAGATCCTGTGTAGATCAAACGTTGCGTCCTTAACCAGGACGTTTAGGATTACTGAAAATACCCCCAGCTGAAATGCCTACAGACAAATTGCTAAAAAATCAGAAAAAATCAAAACAAACAGAGAAACCGATTCTCTTCCCTCCCACAGTTCACGTTAAGTGAATTTTGAGACAGAATTGCTGTTTCGACCTCAGGTGCTGACATCGGTCACTGGCCAGTGTGGTCTGACCATCTTCAGTTGCTATGTCAACACCCTTCACAAGACAGCATAAGACCAAAAAAAAAACTTTAGACTATGCCAATCATATTTAACCAATGATGCCATTTTAAAGGTCCTCAATAGTTGTGACTTTATCACTATTTTATTTCACCGGAATCATGCACACATTCAAATAAAAGCATTTCCGCCAAAAAAATCATTTTTTAAATTAACGGACAAAAAATTTCAGTTTTGTGGTGTCACTTACGACTATCTTCACAACAGACATGTCAAGAATTTTGTTTACCTGAATGGCAACATATTTTTGTATGTTTTCTTCACATTTTACCGACTGAATTAGCACGAAACGTATTGCAGGCAATTTCTAGGCACATAAAATTAAGGAATTGAACACTGAATGGCACAATTCACACCAAATTACTTTTAAAAATGAGATTTTCACAACACCCACAATGTTTGACCAAATTAATTTGTCTTTAAAATTATTTCGGAGAATTTGTACTAAATTCTGTTTAAGACACTAGCATGAGCACACTCGGAACTATGTTCTGTGCGAAATTTAAACTGAATCACTTTGTTTTACGCGAAATACTACAAATTTTCGACACAAACTTGTTTGAGATTTAAAATTTACTGTCCCGATTTGACATTTCATCAAAACAAAATTCAGTGAATCAGTCAAAACTGGATGAACTGAGTGAACAATACTACTCATACTACTGTAATTGCAAAGTGGCAAACTTAAGACCTTATGTGGAATTTGGGCGGAAAATGGCGCAAATCACATATTTCAGGAATTTATAAAGTGAAAAATCTTTCCGGTTTCAAGTTTTTTCGTCAAAAGACGAGACACGGGTATCTTTATTTTCAATTTTTAGCTGCTTTATGTAAAAAAAATTGAGAAAAAAAAAACATTTTGGCGTAGTCTATTAAGGGAAACTGCTTTTAAATCGGGGTTTTCAGTTACGCAATTTTCAGCAAAGTTCTGAAAGAACAAATTGAAAAACATCTCTGAGTTCATCTACTATTCTTCAAGTTGACTTTATATTTACAATGTTTCGAAAAAACCAAGGTTAAAGCACCCACGAAGACGGGTGGCAGCAAAATTTATCAAATTTAAAATTGTGCTGAAAGTCAACTTGAAGAATAGAAGATTTCGTCGAGCTGAAGGCTTGAAGTAATGACTCATTTTCCGAAGGGGCAGTCAGCAATAGTTGTTTACATGACGAGGGATAAAAGTTGAAAAGTAGACTTTTAGTGTGAATTTTGTTGATCCGAGGCGATGCCGACTCCAACATGCGTTGAAAACCGTACTTTTCATGTTTTAGGCACTACTTTCAACGCACCTCAGCATGAAAAATCCGTTACATAACTCGGGATAAAAATGAAAAGTCTCGTTTTCGTGTGTCTCGGCTACGCCTCACATCAACAAAATTCACACGAAAATTATCTTTATGCTTTCGAAACCTAAACTAATTTTCTTGTTTTCCCTAAAAAGTGTGTAATAAGCCACTTTACAGTCCTAGTGAAAACAAAAGCATATCAAATAATTTTCTCGTGTGTGCGGTGTGATTAACCTTATTTTCTCCTCTCAAAAGGCCATGAAAGAATGACGTTTTGTTGACGATTGGTTGAATGACATTTCTAGTGAGAAAAGTAAGAAATTTCAACTCACTCTTGTTGGCATTTCTTATTTACCTTCGGTTGAAATTTTCAAATAATCTTTCATAGACCTATGGAAATTTGGCTGACACCGCTTTCATGACGAACTAAGTGATGTAGCCTGTTCTTAGAGAGCCTTGGAATTTTAAAAAAAATCTGTAATGGGTGTTTTCATGAGTGGTTTATCCTGTTCTTTAAGAACCTAGATTCTTGAGTTTTAATACGTTTTCACAAAAAATATTTTTTGGATAATTCGCGAAAAAGTTGGAAAATTCGGGGAACTTCTAATAATATTTTAAGAAAATAATGTCGCTACTGAGAACTCTTTGAATTTTCTTCCAAAGACTTTTAGTAAAAACATTTTCCCTAATTTTACTTTAAAAAAATTGTTGGAAAAACTTGGAAAAATATATAAAAATGTTCTCCACAAATAGTCACTTCCAAACGATTTCCACATCTTATGAACAAATTCTGAATTCATAGTCATCCGAAACACTCTCATGACTCAAATCTACGCAGTAAACTTTTTAAATAAATGTTCAAACCATTCGAGCCATAGAGATTAAACCATTAACTGCTACCATAAAACATGAATGTATCGTATCATCATTAAGTCATTCATTCGCTTTTGTTTTAAGTAAATGTTGAAATTCTATTGCTAATAATTAGTACGACGAGTCATCACCCGAAATTCGCGCTAATTTAAATGAACAGTCTATGCAATTAGGAAACTCGTTTATTCATTTATTTGCCAATCCAGATGAGCTAACATGTTTTGTAAACAACAAAAAGGTGTTTGTTAGCTAGCCGGTAGATAAGCCATTCTAGTCAGAGGTTTATGAGCGACGTAAATGGAAAAAAGTTGTTTGTGGTGGCCATATAGATTATGGGACAATTTGTCGGTCTGTGGGAATGTCAACGGAAGGTGTTTCATTGGACATAACATCAAAATTATCATGACAAACTCTGATCAAATCTTGATCTTCCCACACTAAATCATTTCTCTCTCTCTCCATCGTTTTACAGTAGTTCCTCCGATCCCCTTCTCAATCCAGACACCATGACCGTAGCCAGCAAAGAATTGGCATCGCAGCCGGAGAATTCAAAGTCGGATGTCTCTAAGCCAGCATCCAGCGACGACAACGTATTCAGCATTGTGTATTCGGTGCTGAAGAAGGTCGCAATCGTTGGCGCCATATATTTTGTTGGCTATATGGGATGGTCGATGGCCTGGCTAATTACGCCAATAATGTTTTCCGTGACCAGAGAGCAGTGGAAGAAGTCGTCACAACTTAAACGAGATATTTCCATTTTGTCAGCCATTTCCAGTGAACGTGATGTGATTTTAGCTAAGATAACCGATCTACCTGCATGGGTAATGTGTTCATTTGAAGCAAATATGCGGTGCCAGTACGATAACACTTGGGATTTATCTTTTAGGTTTATTTTCCCGACGTGGAACGATGCGAATGGGTAAACAGGGTAAGTTTGAGAGGCGCTTGTAACTCAAACAATGGCTATACAACAAAACGTCTCTCTCCAGATCTTACATCAAGTATGGCCGAATGCCAACCATTTTGCAAAAGATCTCGTCCGAGATGTAATCGAACCGAACGTGGCCAAAGCTCTGGCCGGCTACAAACTCAACGGTTTCAAATTCGATCGAATCATTTTGGGACAAGTTCCGCCACGGATCGGCGGCATCAAAGTGTACGACAAAAATGTGGCTCGCAACGAAATCATCATGGACCTGGATTTGTCGTACACCAGCGATTGTGACATTAACTTTCAATTGGCTGGTGTGCGCGGAGGTCTGAAACATTTCCAGATCCAGGGCATGGTACGGGTCATCATGAAGCCGTTGATCGCGAAAATGCCATTGGTCGGTGGACTGCAGATTTTCTTTTTGAACAATCCGAACGTCGATTTCAATCTGGTCGGCATCGTTGATTTGCTGGACATGCCCGGATTGAGTGATATGCTACGGAAAATTATTGTGGAACAAATCGGTGCGGTGATGGTGCTGCCGAATAAATTGCCAATTACGTTGAGTGATGCTGTTGCGGCACATGATCTAAAGATGCCTGAGCCGGAGGTCTGTTGCTCATATATGGTGTCGAGCAGTCGATTCACATTTTGTGTTTGTCTTACGCAGGGAGTTCTTCGAATTCATGTGGTGGAGGCGAAGAATTTGATGAAGAAAGACATCAGTGTTCTGGGTAAGGGTAAATCAGATCCGTATGCAATTGTCACCGTTGGAGCTCAGCAATTTAAGACCCAGACAATTGACAACAATGTCAATCCGAAGTGGGACTACTGGTGTGAGGTAAAAATTTTCCGTTTTTCGTCCGTTTTTTTGTTTTGTTTCGTGTTGAGTGTTTTCCGTTTCATCTTCTTCTACTTCTTCCTTTGTTTCTTCACCTCCCGTTTCTTTAATTTTTTTTTGTTTGTTTCTTTTTGGTTCTTTTGATTTGTTTTTCGTTATGAAATTGACTCACAATTATACGTAACAAAAGTCCCCGCGCCGATGACTAAACTCCCAAACAGATAAGTAGATGACTAACGGAGAAAAATTGTCCGCAACGTTCCAGTTTTGAGTTTTGGTTTGAGCTTCAGAACGATTTTCATTTTGTTTTTGGTTTCGAACTCAATTTGGGTAAATGCATGTTGCATTCGAGTGAATTTCTCTCTTTTTTGGTCGTGTTTCAGTTTTCATTTTCTTTTCGTTTTTAGATGGGAAATGTTTCGTTGACGTAAGTGCTTCACGTTCTTCAGTGTAAATGTTTCTTTTTTAGTCCATTCTCTTCGAATGATTTTATCGATTAGCTTCTCTTCCCTTTACTCGATTCTATCAAAAATCTCAATGGAAACTTCATTCATTTCGATAAAATTTTAAGAACAACGTACCCTTTGCATATTTTGGCTGAGGCCTACATTTAGGCGGAAATATATTCGTTTTTCGATGATTTCTCTGAACGAAAATCTTTTTTTGAAAAAAGAGAACCATTCAAGCACGCAAAAATGAGCTACTTTTAAAGGAAAAATTGGATTGTTGGTGATAACTTGTCCAAATTGCAGATTCTGCACAGGTTTCTTCAAAAAAAGATTTTGGTTCAGAGAAATCATCAAAAAACGAATATATTTCCGCCTAAATGCAGGCTACAAATTTGCGAAAGGTTCATTACATCTTAGACTGACCACCTCACAGCACATTTGGTCACTCATTAGGCTACGATTCAAAACCTATGCCAAATGGCCGATGCAAAAAACATTTGTTATACGACTTCTATTTTTGAACCCTTGAAGCGGCCTAACGAGGATAGCCCTAGTTGCTAGTGCATATCTCAGCCATCACACATAAATTTTGAATTTGTGTCAAAATGAAGGTATTCACGGGTAAGTGCGCCTTCTATTTCAAAACATACCGCCAATTGAAAAATAAAATTTTAGTTAAAAGGCCTGTCGTCACAGATAAGTGCAAAATCCGAAAATTTGATTTGTCAGGTACTGCTGGCCCTTCAATAAATGTTTCACTTTTCGATTTCATTCATCATTTGGCACGAATACCGTCATTTTGCCACAAAATTGGAATTTTTACGAATTTTTACGGGAGCGATAAACACTAGGGCTCGTTATGGCCATTCTAGGGCACAAAACGAAAAGTCATAGAACAAATGTTTTTCGAGAAATGTAACAACGTGACATACGTTTTGAACCGTGGTCTTTTATGAGAGACTTAAAGTGCTGTGAGGAGCCCACCTATCTGTAATCCCAGTTTTTATATTTATTTTCGTCTTCTTTCTATGTAATGTATCCACGTCAGATTCCTACTTGAATACGTTTGTTGTTTCGGTGTTGTGTTTGTCGCTACACTCTTCAGATCTTCTACCAACCTATCTTAGTTCCCAACCGACAAATTCACTCGGTTTATCCACACTTTCACGAACCATCACAATTCATTTTCGAAATTGATTCCACTTCATTTTGTTCCAATTAAATCGAATGAAAATCCACAAATTTCAGTTACACAAACGGATTCGCCGTTTCGTTCCACTTGATTCCATGTTATGAACGTGTTGACGTGTTTGAATCGCTCAAAACAAATTATGTGTGGAACTGGAACATAGTCGAGGGGTCAAATGTCTCTTCAAAGCCTCGTTTGACAAATTTTCTTTTTGCATTTTAAAAAAAATATTTTTCTGGAAAAAATTTCAAGAAAATTCGTATACAAGAATAGACCGGCTAAAGCCTGGTGAGGTCTTTTTTCTAATTTCTGTTTGGAACTACCCACTACCAACTATTTGACCTACCAAAACTACCACATTTTCGAATTGCAATGTTAACTGTAAACTATCGGTTATCAGATAACAGATAATTATTATTTGCCTGGTGTTGATATGCTCATGGTGGCTTTGCAATTTTGAATGTCAATCCATCTCGCAACTACCAACTACCAAAGCTACCGACTACCAAATTTCCGATTTATAAATAGCCGAGCATGTAGAATAATTTCGTCAGTCGGTGCGTAGTTCTCGAATAGTAAACATCTCTTCCCCAAAAATTACGTTTGGTAGTCAATTATAGCCTTGGTACTCCAACTACCAAAAACCAAATTTTCGAATTGCAATGTTAACTGTGAGCTATCGGTGATCAGATAACAAATAATTATTATTTGCCTGGTGTCGATATGCTCATGGTGGCTTTGCAATTTTGAATGTTAATCCAGCTCGCAACTACCAACTACCAAAGCTACCGACTACCAAATTTTCGATTTATAAATAGCCGAGCATGTAGAATAATTTCGTCAGTCGGTGCGTAGTTCTCGAATAGTAAACATCTCTTCCCCAAAAATTACGTTTGGTAGTCAATTATAGCCTTGGTACTCCAACTACCAAAAACCAAATTTTCGAATTGCAATGTTAACTGTGAGCTATCGGTGATCAGATAACAAATAATTATTATTTGCCTGGTGTCGAAACTACCAACCACCAAAAATACCAACTACCGACTGAGAGCTACCAAAACTACCAAATTTGTGGAACAGACAGACAGACGGACAGACAGACAGACAAACCGGCCATAATAGGGTATTTTTTCTAGAAGAAAAAAGACCTAAAAAATCAAGAAAAAGCTCCTAAAGAAGCCCTGCCGTTGCGTGTATACAATTTGCACGTTGAGACAGCTTAGTTTCCGTAGTAAAAGCGAACGTAACCATTCAACATACAAATTAACGTCTCAATGTTAATTTCCTTATTTTGATCGCAGATTCGATTGCGTGTATTGTTCGACCACAAGTTCGATTTCATTGCGAACGTGCCCGAAATTAGTAATTTCAAGCTTTGTTCTGCTGAAAAGAAATGGAATTTTTATTTAGATTTCTGAGAGATTTTAATTATTTCTGTTTCGTTTCTATTAACGTGTGCCAGCGAATGCCAGCGTAAAATTTGTTCTATTTGTTTCCATTTTCGTTGCATAATCGTCACAATTTGGAACGAACGTTTTATTGGATATTGTTGTAGCGTCTATTTTCTATCCTATAAAACTCCAAACATTCCACAATATATGGTACACATTTCGATGCATTTTGTTTTAATCACTTAAAATTTAGAATAGGCAATTTATTACCGCGCGTTGTCGTGCTGTATCTTATCAGTTATTACTATATCGCTTCATTTTCTGCAAAAAAAGCTTTTTTTTGACATTACGAACCATGTTACTGACTGCGCTTTATTTTGACAAAAAGACAATCATTTCTGGTGTCCACGTTCATATATGTTTCTTGGAGGAAGATAAAGCGTTCTAAGACAATTGCTTGATCAAATAATATAGTTCATGAACGTGAGCTTCGTTCCACTTTACTTTTTTTCAATTCTCACTTATGGACTTCCATCTAATAAGTCGAGTCACAAAATAAAATTTATTTATTTTTGTATCGGACTCAAAGATTCCTTGGCCACCTTCTGAACTGATTTTGAAATTTTAAATGATCACAGACAATGCTCGGAACAGGTCGGCTTTGAACCGACCTGAATCTGAAATATCCATGCGATTTTTCAGGCGGTACCTAAAATCTTAAATTCTGGTTCAGGTTTAAATCCTGTAGACCTGAACTGAATCAGATCGACTTAGATCAGATCGTAGCAGTAATCAGGGCCGGGATGGTTACTAGGGGGGTCCAAAAAATTAAAGTATCGAGGAAGTTGTCGGACCCCGAGGAAAACAAACCTTTATGGCCTCCTGATAAAAATTGTATATGGGGCCGATGCGATCCGAGTTGGTTTATGGGTAGCTCAAGGACGAAAAATGTGAAAAAACGCTGTGATTTTCCATACATTTTTTCCATTACTTTCTATGGAAAAAAATTTTTAGCGACAATATCAAACTTTTTTGGTCCAGACAACTTAGATTAGATGCAATAACAACAAAAATGCGTTGTTTTCATTTTTTGGAATTTTTATATCGTCTGGGCACACCTAACAATATTGATATATACAAAAATCGACAGATAATTTCCAAGTAATACAAAGTCAGGCGAAGTCACTCTTTAAATTAAGTGTTAGGTGTCGTTGTAAAGGTAATGACAGTGGCTTTCTAACGAGCCCACACACAATAAGTTTCAAGTTGGTGTCTTGACGTAACAGTCATTTGAAAATTGTCTGAGTTCACGACCCTGACATTTTTGCACCAAAATCGATTTCTATATAGCTTCAAAAAATTGTTTTCGAAAAAATTTCTTTTTGCGATGAAAGCTTATGCCATAAGCTCTCGTTAGATATGAATATATCCGATGTACATCCCATAAATGTTTTGGAAGAACCCAAAGACTGGGTCAACAGATTGGGAAACTTTGACTGACTTGGGAGATGCGAATGCACTTACAAATCATTAAATCGGTCTCTTTGGATTATTCTGAAGTGAAATAATCCAACTCACCTTAAGAAGTGACCTCAGCATCTGTTAGTTACGTTCAATTTTTCATTAACCCTCATTTTCGTGGTTTTTCACATATTTCGTCCTTGAGCGGCCCATAAATCGTCTCGGATCACATCGGCCCCATATACATTTTTTATCAGTGGGTCATGAAGGTTCGTTTTCCTCGGGGTCCGCCAACTTTCTCGAAACCTTTATTTTCCCATACGATTCTGGACCCCCCTAATGGTTACTCAAAAGTCCTTCGGGCGATGAATGACGCAAATCTAAAAAAGGGCCTTTCGTTCATTCAAAAAATTGAAAAGCCCTTCCCCGTAGGGCGAATTTAAGCCTGGCAGTAATCGCTGGTAAAATCTAGGTAAAAACTAGGTTAGACTTTCGGAAAGCTTCTTAAAAAGAAGCGGAGACCCAGATCAGAGATCTTTTGTACTAGAACTTACTTGTCTAGCAGGGAAATTTCGCGGTTTTGAAGAAGAAGTCGTGAAGGCGTTTGTCATCCAAATATGTTAAATCATATAGCTCATAATGCAAAAGGTGCAAAGTCTGAGATTGGCGGACAATCCCCCAGAATGTGTACACCAGTATTAGAGTCCCAGACCACAAGAACCGATACGGTCATTACGGTCACTACTAATGACTCATTAGACAGATCTATTCTGTGGAGATCTAGCTAAAGTCTCTGTAATGAAATCCAGCTAAGTAAATCAAGAACCGACCGTCTGGAAAAGGATAATAGCAACTCAAACGTCATTGCGGTTAGAGGACACTGAATTGTGGGTGGACGTCATTTATGCATGTCTCCTTTGACACCTTCGATTCCGCAAGAAGGCTGAGAGCTTTTGTCGACCTGATGACTTGGAATTGATAAATTTGAAGTATATTTCTATCTATGTTTTAATGACCTGAACATTTTATGTCGAAAAATAAACAAAGTCGTTGCTGGATCAAAAATGCAAATCTTCAAGCGTTCCATCAAATTTCTCTTAGAGTTTTTCTGTAGACTTTGATTTTAAATTCATAAATTTGTCTCGTAGATTTGAACAACTTTCCTGTCTACTCTCTACTGTACACCCTCTACACACATATAGCCACACTATGTTCACAAACTATTTTATTTTCCTATTGATTTTCTTCACATTTACCAACCACTATTTTATGTCACTTTCCTTCTTCTTTATCTTAAACAATTCTAACTTTTGGTTACGAAAGTAAAATGAAATTTATTTGTCATGATTTTGTCATAAAAACAAAAACCAAAAAAAAACATCATCAGGCTGTAGTATTAGCTGAATCCGGACAAAACTTGAACATTCTTCTTATGGACAAAGACGATACCAGTGACGATGAAAAATTGGGAAGGTGAGAAAACGAAAAAAAAACTAGAGAAATTTGCGTAAGAGTATTTTGTTGCTCAGTTGTCATTATATATATTTAGAGTCGTGTTTTGGATCGGTGTTTGACTGTTGATAGTATTATTTTGAGAGTAAAAAAAGCGATTGATAAACTTGTGTACATTAATCAACTGACCAAAATGAAATTTTGAAGACAAAGGTAGGACAGTTTGTGCATGCAAAATTGATTGATGTGAGCATTTATATCATTTCCGTTTAATTATTGCTGTTAAATATTGTCCGTTCATTATAAATATTTGGTTTTTATTTATTATTTGCTTTATACGAACGAGAGTTTGACCATTTCAATTTGGAATTTATTTATTTTTCAAACATTTCGATCAAAACAAATTTTTACAAACGAAAAATGTTTTTAAAGGCGGAAATAAATGCAGTTATGGGACAGGAAATAACATTCGAGTTATGGGACTGGGATCCAGGTTTTCCTGGCGTTGAAAATGATGATTTCCTTGGCAGGTGGTGATGGTTTATTTGTTGGTTTAATTTGTTGTTGGTTTTGGTTTTTAATTTTGGTTGTGTTTTTAATTCGAAATTTATTTACAAACAAAACAAACGCTTTCTTATATCCAATCCAGTCAAAGGCATATTTTCAAGAAATTCTAAAATATTTAAGAATTTTCTGCAAACGAACATTTTCAAGAATTTTGATAATCTTTAAGATGGAAAGAGTTTTGAGAATTTGAAGGATTTGCAGTAATTCCAAGAATTTTTAGATATTTTCAGGAATTCCATGTATTTTAAGGGATTTTAAAAATTCTCAGGTTCTTCAAGAACTTTCAGGAATTTGAAAAATTTTTAAGAATTCCATGAAACTCGAGAATTAGAATTTTTAGTTAGAGTGATATCGCGAAATCTTCGAACAACGTGTAAGACAAGGGGTGACGGATATTATTCAGTTATAGCTCATTCGATTAGATGAACTGTTGCGAGTAAAACGCAGTATTACGTTTGGTGAACTTTATTTTGTTGTCGTCGATCAAGTTTATGAAGTAAGGGCCTGCCAAAAGAGCTTCAAAATAATTTTCTTGCGATTAGTCGTGTGAAAAATTTTTGTGAAAAAAACTTATTGTTACAGCTTTGGAGGCCTTGAAGAGACGCGTATTTTGAGTATACACACCACCAGGTCCATGTTGACCTGTTAGCGATATTAATGATTTTCGATTTTGATGAAAAAATAGGTGATCTTCTCAAGTCTCTGACCGCCAGTAGTGACACATGTCCGATACATGGTATGTTTGGTAAGATAGCCCAGTCTCTGTAGTACCATGCCATGGAAAAACATCCTTGGATAAGTTTGACTGTGCGTCCGTGACCCCTTGCCCCAAAATGTCTGATTTTGTTCGATGTCTTGGCGATATCACTCGTAATTCTAAGAATTTTCTGGAATTCCGAGAAATTTGTAAATTTTCAGTAATTTTAAGAATTTTCAACAATTCCTTAATTATGAGGAATTTCAAGAAATTTGATGAATTCCAACCATTTTCAGGAATTCCAAGAAACCTTAATATTTTGGAGAATCTCGAAAATTTTCAGAAAATCCAAAAATTATCAGGAATCCAAAGAATTTTCTGTAAATCCATGAAATTTGAGAACTTTCTGGTATTTCAAGAATTTTCCTGAATTTCAATAGTTTTCAGTAATTCCAAGAAATTTGAAAAGTTTCAATAATTCCTACAATTTCCAGTACTTCTAAAGAACTCGAGAATTTGGAGGAATTTCAACAATTTTCAATAATTCTAATTCTAAGAATTTTCAGTAATGTAATTCTTTAACGGAATTTCAAAAATTTTCAGTCATTCCAAGAATTTTCTGGAATTTGAGAAACTCTAGAGTTTTCAATAATTTCAAGAAATTCTAGAATTTCGAGGAAAGAATTCGCGAAAATATGCCCTGCATACTACTTTCGTCTAACTGTAACTTTTCCCCTTATAGTCCACCTATACTTTATTACTCTCTGCTACTGTAACCTAATTGGATTTTTAAAATTAATATTTTCGTATCTAACAAAATGAAAAATAAATAAAAAATTGTGGATGACGGCATAACCCAAATAATAATGTAGTGTACAACATCCAAGTAAAATCCGAGAGTTCAATCTTTTTTGGTTCGTTTTCTTTTTGTGTTTATTAAATGTATAAAATTAAACAAGAAACAAACCACCCGGAGATGTAATTATGGTTTACAGGCTTGCGTGGATGTGTCACATCTTACATTGCTTGGAATTAAACTGTTCGACTGGGATCGAACTGGAGAGCACGACCCGCTTGGAAGGTTTGCTTAAATACTAATTTTATTAATGAAATTGAAACCATCACTTGAAACATTATTTTCGAACATTTTTATCTCGTAATTACGATCCCACCAAAGTAAAATAATTTATTTTTTAGAAAGAGTTTAGTAAAGTGTTGTGGACTATGATGCATCCGATTTCATAACAAACAATATGTTGATTGCAAAGCCAGACTTTCAGTTGCTTTTGTTGAGTTTCAATTATTATTATTTTCGGCAGAGAACGATAACAGCGTCTACTGTATATGACCAATGACCTAAACATCATACGGATGTTATATCCGGCACATCGTTTTTATATGTTTTGTAATTGTAGGCACCACGCTTAAACAAACATTTTCGCTTACTACGACAGAAATTGAGTTCTCACACTGCTATGGCTTCGTTGTTATTGCAATGTTTTCAGAACAAACAAGAAATCAATTCTTGCCTCGAGCGAAAATATTCTGGGACTTGTAGAATCGACAGTTTCAGATTTACCTGTGATGTTGAACTTCGAGTCGTTACTGCGCTCTAAAACCAGACCAGATTAAACAGAATTTTGTCTGGGATACTCGCGAAATTACTGTGATTGCTTGTGTACGTTGTGCTTGCTTTCCCGGGCCAAAAATTCTTTTTTTTTACCTCCTTGGTATCGGTACAACGGAGGTAATATCAGTGGTATTAGTACGAGTTACTGATGAAAAACGTGCGACGAAATCTCATTGAAAGGTTTAAGGCCAACGCATACTAGCATCTAGTGTCAGTTGGGAATGTGATATTTCTATAATTAAAACCGGTTTTAACCGATTTTAGCTGATTTAAACAATGGAAATATCGTATTCCCGATGACACTAGATGCTGATGTGTGTTGGCCCTTACGCGAATATCTAAACGAATGAGGTGCAGAAAATAGCGGAGAACTAATAATAGAGACGGAAAAGGCTGCGGAAGCAACGCCATCTGTTATCATCTCTCAGAATGGAAGTTGTTTTGCACATAATGGAAGATTATGATCGTGCCAATCAGGTGAAGAAGTATGTTGGAAATCGGTTCCAAGAAAACGCGCATTACTTACGGTGCATGTTTTGCACTTTCCCAACCTGCAGGGATCCCAGTAAAATAGTTTTTTAAAAAATCGAAAAACGGTAACTACGTCGCATGTCCGTTTTTTTTGTAAGCAGGTTATGGCCCGAAATTTGACGTCACTGTTAAATCTGAGCGTCCTTATTGTAGAAGTCTGATAAATATGGCACCAACTCGTTCAGCATTCTTTCAGTTTCTTTTCGTAACGTGGAACAAACGACAAATTATGACGGTTAAGGTCCATGTAAATATACAGCAAACATCACTTTGTATTGGTTGAAAAATCCACCTTCCCAACATTTCCACATCCACGTCTCCCTAATACATCCCGCCTAACAGTTTTTGCCTGTGCAAGTTTTAATCGACTACTCAGTAGGAATTGCAGTAATTTTTGACGTAGATGTGTAAAAATATTAGTTACGTAGACACGATCGGTTCTATTTCGATCGTTCGGTGTGCGGATTATATTTTTTGCTGACACCCATACTACTAGCCATTGATCTCATAGATTTGATTTTAATGCTTCAATCCCCGTAACATGCTTTTTTGAACTTGTCCTGTTAAGTATTTGCGCTTAAAGTTTTGTCGACGTTTTGCCGGATTATCAATTTGAATTGGAACTGTAGCGCTTCCAGTTTGGTCTGGTTATTCTTTTAAATTTTGCACTCACTTTCAGAGCAACCATCGAAATAAGCAATGCGGTGAAAAGGGGATTGGTTGACACGGTAAGTGAATGCGACCGAAAGGCATTCGATGAGACTAAATTCAATTTTTTGTTTCAAAGTGGTTAACCCTTGAAGACGCTAAGCACGGCATGGTTCACATTCGTTTGACTTGGATGAACTTGACGGCAAATCCAAATGATTTGCAGAGTGTAAGTGTTGTGTACATGCTGAACGAATTGTTTTTAAGCTGACCGGAGAATATATGTTCCAGGCACTAGAAGAAACTCAATTGCTACGAGTCAGCAGCATGAGTACGGCTCTCTTGACCGTTTTCATTGATTCAGCAACGCATTTGCCCGTGAGTCACTTGCACAACCATAACAAAACCAAAAAAAAAAATCGAATTTTTCTTGGTCTTTTAGCTCGCCCGACCACAAAGCAAGCCCGATCCGTACATGGTATTAAGTGTCGGAAAGCAAACCCAGCAAACGCCAGTTCAAATGCGTACCGATGCTCCGATATGGGAACAAGGCTTTACGTTTTTAGTAGCCAATCCAGACAATGACACCCTGCAACTACGGATTGTCGATCAGAAAACCGATAAGGAACTGGGACGTTTCACGTACATACTGAGCGCACTGTTGGAAAAGTCCGGCATGGAGATCGTATCACAACCGTTCCAGTTGCAAAAGTCAGGCCCCGAATCCAAACTCACGATGACATTGGCTCTGAGAATTCTTAAGAAAGCACCGAACATGGAGGACGAAGCACAGACAGCCATTACGGAAAGAGGTGACACAGTCGAGGAACTGTCGCGTCAAACATCATCAAAATCCGATGTTTCGCCGGTTCCACCCTTACGGAAACAGGATTCCCGAATGTCGAATCATTCATACGGCAATGACACCGACTCGGGAGTAGCCAATGAAGAAGTTAATGTTGCACTGACGGCCTCAAAAACATCTGCATCTCCATCGCCTGATCTCAGTGAGCAAACATCCGGGCTCCTGCACCGTACACCTAGTATGACATCATCTGCTGGCATTGCCGGACGTGGACGAATTCAATTGACGTTACGATATAGTGTACAGCGTCAACGTCTTGTCGTTATCGTTCACAAAATCATGTAAGTGAGAGACGAAAGTGAAAGTCCGACAAATGTCAGAGCAGACCTTTGGCTTCCCATGACCTTGCTTTCAGTCTGCGGCGACTAATTGAATACTTTCTTCGGTAGGAATATTCCCTTAAAAGATCCATCAAGCATACCCGATCCGTATGTGAAACTGTACTTACTACCCGGTCGATCCAAGGAATCGAAACGAAAAACCATTGTGGTGAAGGACAACTGCAATCCCGTGTACGATTCCACGTACGAGTACATAATCTCTGCAGCAGAACTGATGACAACGGAATTAGAGGTCACTGTTGCCACACAGAAAGGATTCCTCAGTGGTGGCAGTCCAGTCATTGGGATGGTATGTTCGGTCGATTCAATGTTGATTTTGATTTTGCTGATTTATCGCATTTTCAGCTCAAAATTGCGCTCAACGAACCCGAGATATCGCAACAAGGACTGACGTCCTGGTATGATTTACTTCCGGAGAGTGGATTTGAATAGACGTGACAAAGTGAACGGTGGTTGTGGATGTCTTTAAACAGATGCGTCACTTACTTTACTCAATTTTGAAAAGCTTTACAAAAATTGATGTTTAATGTATGGGAACAGGTTTTCGGAGTTGTATTTGTCCTGAAATCTTTTTTTTTTTAATTCTTATTGTGGAGTTTGACTCTGTTTTGACTGGCTTTTAATTTTCGAAAATTCTTTACATTTCGATCAAACTATACACAGAACTTGATATTGAATTTAGGAACTTGCGAGCGGCTTGCATTTAAGCTATGCTCTAGCAACGCATATAAAATTACGTCCATAACGTTGAATCTCTACTAAGTAATATAGTTTAGCCTTAAGTTTGAATATATTGTTTGTTAACTACACTGTGGCGTTGCATTTATGCACTGTGTTCAATGAATTATACTTTTGATGTTTAACCTTTCGCATACGGCCCGCTTATCTTATGAATAACGACAGCTATGACGACAATAAAGTGTTAAAGAGAGATTTCGGACTAGTTTACTTCAACTGATCTTGGAGTCACGCGTCAACATGAGAGAAATCGCAGTACAGATTCGAACTGAGCTTTGCTCTCAGTTGCTTCTATTTCACTCATAAAGTTTTGACAGCTGACTTCGAGACCAATTAAATTAACTGGTCTTCGCTCTCCTTTAACACTCAGTGGACTAAGCGTTTTTCCTGACAACATTAATCAAGGAATACAATGTTAGCGGAAGAATATTCCGGATCAGTTAAACATTACTGGTCTCGATGTCAATAATGTCAAAATTACAGAATATACAAAATTCGTTGCCTTTGAGGCCAGTTAAATTTAATTGATCTCGTGGTCAGCTGTCAAAAATTCATGAATGAAATAGAAAAATTGGAAGCTCAGCTCAGTTTAAATTCGCATTTTCAATTCCTCTCATTTTGATGTGTGACCCACAGAATATTGATAATTAACTGGTCACACATCGCTCTAAACACCATCTTTAACCCCTAGATCAGTTAAATTTGAGTGGTCTTCGCTCTCATTTAACACTCTATACATAGACTGTAATGATGTGACAGAATGTAATTCGGATCAGTTATTTTCACTTGTCTTAAGGGATGTGTTAAAATTTATAGGAAAATATTCCATGACAAGTAACCTCAATGCAAGTTACAATTAACTGGTTCGCTGTATTTGAACTTTAATCATAACAGTCTACAAACTAGACTCATGTCAAATTGAATCAATTAATAGATGATGTATATTGACAATACTTCCACATAAGATCGAAAGAAAGTGAAAGATTCGATATTAGTCATAGGCTCTCCGTCTGTGAAAGGTTTTAAAATGTTGTCGAAATTCCAATTTTTTCATTGAAATTAATTTTACGCAATTTTTATCGCACAAACTAAACGAGAAATGTTTTTTTTAGTTTGAATTAAGCGCAGCACAGCAGACATATAGCAAGGTTATTTCCTATACCAACCTTTCTTCCTGCGAGATATTTCATGCGAATTTCAAATTATTTGAGAAACAATTTTCTCTCTTATCAAGGTAATTCGCGACTGCCTTAAATAAGTGGTTGATTTTTAAGTGTTTTTCTAACTAAGAGAGGGCGCTGATGCTAAAGTTTAGGATAAAATACCCGAACGTTCACAGCGCTTTTCGGTGGAATGAAGAAAGGATCTCGTCACCTATTCGTTGGCCATGTCGTTGCATCTTTTATTTATTAGCGACATTTCCAGGCTTCATCTCAATCCGTTCATACTTCATAATAAAATCAAATTTGGTGAGCCTTGCCAGCCATGCCTAACCAGTTGAAAATTTTATTTTGAAATGTCATTCTTCATCGTCGTCAGTGCACGGAATTTCATTTTGAGTGAATTGGTAGATGAACAAATGCACCAAAAAAATAAATCTCAATGCTTCCTCGTAAGTGAGGCCGACCACAGATGACCTTGCGTTTCTTTTGTGCAAATAGATGACTTGTTTTCGTAACCCTCCAAATTTGAGACTTGTCAATTCACTATTGATGCTAGCAGTGCTATGGGCAGGCACAATTCTGGGTT